>NC_133063.1:4265517-4417500 GCF_048771995.1 Taeniopygia guttata | reverse complement strand
AGGGGGGACTGTGGCCATTGAGGGGGTACCTGGGCCAAGCACAGCAGCCTGTGCACCACCTACCCCATCAGCACCCATCAGACCACCAGCTTCATCACCACAGGCACATGCAAGGTCCTCGTTTAAAATCCGAGGCTCTCTGGCTTTGGGATGCTGGGTGGATGTCCAGGAACACAGAAGAGAGCCCTGGCACGGAGCAGGGTTGGGAGCTGGCCAGAAATAGCTCTGCAGTACCTCCTGTGTGTGGAGGAACTTCCTAGTGCCCCACCAGACCTTGGCTTTGTGGCAGAGTCCTGCACTTGAGGATTATTTGTCATGATTTGAAATAAGCTGCAGCCCCAATTACATCTCACAGCACTTTCCCCAGTGCAAATGGTGTTTAGGGAAGTGGAACAGGTTTTGAGCTATGCCCACAGAGTCTGAGAACAGAGAGGACACAATGACATATGGGTGTGGAGACAGGCTCTGGAGAACAAAATACTCATTACTTCCAGAGGAAGAATAAGACAGGATGTTAAGGAGCAAGTTAAAACAAGTTTTAAAGTGTCTTCTTGCAAAGATGCAGCTATGGAACTTGCTGCTGCAGTGTGTCTCTGCCTTTTCCACTCCAGCCCTGGCTTCAGGAGGGCCCTGAGCTGTGTTCCTGGAGGAGGGGGTGGCCAAAGGAAAATTAACTGAGAGCTGCATCAAATGCACACTCATGGCTGCTGGAAGCTTGGTCACTTCTTCATGTGCAGTTCCTGGCATTTTCCCAAGCACTCCCCATCCCTAAAGGATTAGGAGGTGACGCCTGTCCCCAGGGTGGGGGGCAGAGTCTGATGTCCCATCCTGAGCTGTGCAGCCAGGCTGGTACCTGGCCTGCAGTGGGTCTGACCACAGCGAGCCCTGGAGGGATCTTACAGGGATGCATTCACCCTGAGGGTGCTTTGGGCAGGGGAAACCACCCCTGAACTGCTCTCAGGAGCTCAGGACCCTGAGAGGATGAGTCCTGAAATCTCTGTGCTGAGCATCTCTGCAGTGATGAGAGCTGCCTCAGCATCCAGAATGTCCAGACTGCCATGTGCAGTAGCGGGAGGGGAACAGCTGCAGTGGGATTTTCTGGTGATCTCCATCATCATCATCATCAGTGAGTTTTGCCTGCTGGCCATTCCCTTTCCCAAACTTTTCCCCAAAAGTTGTGCTACCTGTTAAAGCTCCAAGCAAGAAATCTTCAAGCCTTCCTCTGACACCGCTGCCAGGATGGTCTGACACTGAGGTGGCAAAGGCTCTTTATTCAAATGAAACTTGCTTGTCACATTTCAGGTCACCGGGGGAAGGAGCATCCCCAGGGATGGCTGGGAACACACACCCCGTGCTCCCACCGCCACCACTCTCAACATCCTTCCTAGTCCCATCCCTTATCCACAACCTGGATCGGGGGCAGGTGTCATTTGTAGGTGACACCGCGTTGGGTGGGAGTGTTGATGTGCTGGGGGGCAGGAAGGCTCTGCAGAAGGACCAGGACAGGCTGGATCCAGGGGCTGAGGCCAGTGGGATACAAGGCCACGTGCTGGGTCCTGCCCCTGGGTCACACCAATCCCATGGAATGCTCCAGGCTGGGGCAGAGAGGCTGGAAAGCTGGGAAATGCCATGGGAAATGCCATGGGAAATGCCAGGGCAGTGCCTGTCCCTGTTCTGGCACTGCTGAGGCGCCTCCAGTGCTGGGGACAGCTCTGGGCCCTCAGGACAAGAGAGACACTGAGGGGCTGCAGCGTGTCCAGGGCAGGGAACGGGGCTGGGGAAGGGGCTGAGCCCCAGGAGGGGCTGAAGGAGCTGGGAAGGGGCTGAGCCTGGAGAAAAGGAGGCTCAGGGGGGACCTTGTGGCTCTGCACAGCTCCTGACAGGAGGGGACAGCCAGGGGGACAGCTCTGCTCCAGGGAACAGGGACAGGAGGAAAGGGAACAACCTCAAGTTGCACCAGGAGAAGTTTAGATTGAGTATTAGGGAAAATCTCTTCCCTGGAAGGCTTTCCCAGACTTGGCACAGCTGCCCAAGGTTGTTACGGTGTCCCTTTCCCCAGAGGGATTTAAAAGCTGTGTTTGTGGCACCTGGGGACATGGGTCAGCGATGGCCTGAGCAGTGCTGGGGGAATGGTTGGACTCTCAGAAGCCTTTTCCAACCCAAATGATTCCATGATTCGACGATCTTCCCATGAGATATTCGGTGACACTGGGAGGTCCCATCCCTGTGGTGCTGTAGGGAAGGTTTGGGATGTGCCCCTGTGGGTTGATGGAAAGGGTTCCCCGTGTTGTCTGGCTGGAACTGGGAGCTGTGGGTGTGCATGCAGGGGCTGGGGGGTGCAGGAAGGGATTGGGGGTGCAGGCAGGGGCTTGTGATGGGGGCAGGTTCGGGTTTGGGGGGCAGGCAGGGGTTGGGGAGGTGGGCAGGTATGGAGGGGTAGGGTAGGGGGTGTTTGGGGGGTGCAGCCAAGGGTTTGGGGGGCAGGCAGGGACTTGGGGGGCAGGCAGGGGATCAGGGAGGCTGTCAGAGGTTATCGGGGGCAGGTAAGGATTTGGGGGGCAGGCAGAGGTTTGGGGGCTGTTACAGGTTTAGGGGCAGGCAGGGATTTGGTGTGCAGGCAGGGGTTTGGGGGCAGGCAGGGACTTGGGGGGCAGACAGGCATTTGGGGGACAGACAGGAATTTGGGGGGCAGGCAGGAATTGCGGGATCGGGCAGAGGCGCTGCCCGAAGGTTCCGGCAGCCGCCACCAGAGGGAGCCAGAGCGCCACCGCCCTGCGGTACCGGGAGGGGCGGGACCGGGATGGGAATATCGGGATGGAATTTTGGGATGGGGATATTGGGATGGGGATATTGGGATGGGGATATTGGGATGGAATATGGGATGGGAATATTGGGATGGGGATATTGGGATGGGGATATTGGGATGGGGATATTGGGATGGGAATATTGGGATGGGAATATTGGGATGGGGATATTGGGATGGAATATGGGATGGGAATATTGGGATGGGGATACTAGGATGGGAATATTGGGATGGGGATATTGGGATGGAATATTAGGATGGGGATACTAGGATGGGAATATTGGGATGGGGATATTGGGATGGAATATGGGATGGGAATATTGGGATGGAATATGGGATGGGAATATTGGGATGGGAATATTGGGATGGGAATATTGGGATGGGGATATTAGGATGGGGATACTAGGATGGGAATATTGGGATGGGAATATTGGGATGGGAATATTGGGATGGGAATATTGGGATGGGGATATTGGGATGGAATATTAGGATGGGAATATTGGGATGGGAATATTGGGATGGAATATGGGATGGGGATATTGGGATGGAATATTAGGATGGGGATACTTGGATGGGAATATTGGGATGGGAATATTGGGCTGGAATATGGGATGGGAATATTGGGATGGGAATATTGGGATGGGGATATGGGATGGGAATATTGGGATGGGGATATTGGGCTGGAATACTGGGATGGGAATACTGGGATGGGAATATTGGGATGGGGACATTGGGATGGGGATACAGAGACAGGCATCCTGGGATGGGAGTACTGGGAGAGGGGAATAGAGATGGGAGTACCGGGATGGGAGACAGAGATGGGAATATTGCAACAGGGAAACATGGATGGGAATATTGGGATGGGAATATTGGGATACAGGGATGGGAATATTGGGATGGGGATACTGAGATGGCTGTTTTGGAATGGGGGTAGAACAATGTGGGGACAGGGACAGGGTACAGGGATGGGGAAACAGGATAGGGGGTATTGGAATGGGGATGCTGGGATGGGAGAAGTGGGAAGGGGTTACAAGGATGAGGGAATTGGCATGGGGGTGTTAATATGGGGGAACTGGGATTAAGAACTGCAGCGGGAGTATTGGGACGATGGTATTGGGATGAGGATACTGGGATAGAGGAACTGGGATGAAGGACCAAGGATGAGGGGGCTGGGATGGGAAGTACTGGGATGGGAACACTGGAATAGTGGTATTGTTGGGGGGACCAGTATGAGGTGAGTACCAGGATGAAGGAGAACCAGGATGGAGGAAGGTGGTGGGATGCAAGCACACCAGGATGCAGGAACACTGGGATGTGGTCTGGAATGGGTACTGGGATGGGAGTTCTGGGATGAGGTGAGCACCAGGAAGAAGGAGCACCAAGATCAGGGAAGGTATCCTGGAATGCACTGGGCTGCAGAACACTGGGACAGGGGAGGATTACAGGATGTGGCACATCGGGATGGGGAAGGTTCTGGGATGCAGGAGAATGTGGGTGGGGGAGCACCAGGCTGGAAAAGCACCAGGACAAGCCCATTTGCACCACTTGTTGCAAGGACTGCAGATGGAATGGCTGGAGCAGGACACAGGGCTGGGCTGTGTGGGGTGGGCTGTGGTGTCAGAGACCCTGTGAGCACCATGTGGTGCCCAGCTGCCCCTCAAGGTGCCACAGGCTCTGCTCAGAGGGCAGCAAACACCAAAGACACCGATTTAACAGGTTTTAGACACTGATTTAACAGGTTTTTTCTCGTCCCTCTTGTCCTGTCCCTCCGCTCAGGAGGGAGGCAGTTCTCCTCCTCTGCCCACCCACTTGCCACAGCTGAGCTGGGTTTGCCCAGGAGAGCCTGGGGGATGGAGGTTGTCCAGGATGGGCTGTTTGTAGGGGGTATGCTGACAGTAAAGTCTAATTTTAAGGGAGCAATCATCTGTTTTGGCCCCTCCCTGGGATTACAGCACCACAGGCTCTTGGGGAGCAAGTTGTTTGCTTCCAGCTCTGCTGTTTAATAGGTAATGGGTAAAATCCTCCCTTGGAGCTGCTGAGCCACTGTTAGAGCTCACAGAAAGGTTTGGGTTGGAAAAGAGCTTCAAAGGTCACCTGGTTCAACCCCCTGCCATGGGCAGGGACACCTTCCACTGTCCCAGGCTGCTCCAAGCCCCATCCAGCCTGTCCTTGGACACTCCCAGGGATCCAGGGGCAGCCACAGCTGCTCTGGGCACCCTGTGCCATGGCCTGCCCACCCTCCCAGCCAGCAATTCCCAATTCCCAATATCCCATCTGTCCCTGACCTCTGGCAGTGGGAGCCATTCCCTGTGTGCTGTCCCTGCCTGCCTTGTCCCCAGTGCCTCTGCAGCTCTCCTGGAGCCCCTTGAGGCCCTGGCAGGGGCTCTGAGCTCTCCCTGGAGCTTCTCTTGTGCAGGGGAACAGCCCCAGCTCTGCCAGGCTGGCTCCAGAGCAGAGGGGCTCCAGCCTTGAGCCTGAGATCTGCCTGTTCTGAATTCCTGAAGGACATTCTCATTCAAGATCATTCAAAGACCGTTCAGTTCAATGCTGTAGTTAATGGCAACCACCTCTGGTGGTGTTGGTTTGCTGCAGGTTTTTTTTCTCTTCTATCTAGAATGTGCATCAAATGTGATCTCACAGATATGCCAATTCTACATTTAATGTCATTTTTCATCCCATCTTCTCATAGACAGAGACATGGAGAAAGAGGATATTTCAGTTAAAATAAAATATGCTTTTTGCCACTCTATTCCCTACTCAGTTTTAAGCACCTGAACACCAAACCTTTGTTTATTTCCTATTTTTCCCTGTTTTTCTATCCACCTAACTCATAGGCAGGGTAAACGTTAAACCTTGGGCTTTGGGCTTGATGTGACTATAGAGAATTTGGAACCAACAGTGCCACAGTGCTTTTGCTAACACAGCCAGGGGGTCTGGGCTTTTGGGATGTGAAAGGATTCAGCTGACTAGGAGTATCTCAAATCCTAAAGCTTGATGAGGTCAAAGGGGCAGGGAGATCCCTGTCAGGCAAACAACAGAGGAGGTTCCCCCAACCTCCTCCCAGGTCTCTGCAGGGAGACAGAGAGGCTCCTTCCTGCCAAGACAGAGGTTTGCCCCTCTCCTTGTGCCCCGAGGTGCTTGGGCATCTCCCAAGGAGGGATCCTGCCCCACCCACAGCTGGGATGTGCAGGCTGGGGTTGGGATGTTCACAGAAACCTCTTCCCTCCCTCCTTTCAGATAGGCCACGTGGCAGAGGTGGGGAAAACCCAGGGGGGCTGCAATAGGTGAGGTTGGGGAGGGAAAGTGAACCTTATTGTGGCTTGAGTGTGGCTTTCCAACGTTTCCTCGGGACAGACACCTGCTTTGGGCTTGTACAGTTTGGTTTTGGTTTAGAAACAGGTGTTTTAGAGATCTCTCTAAGGTCCCCCCCTCCAGTGGAGGCCCTGGAGGTGCTGTGTGACCAGGCAGGGCCTTAGGGTATCTCTGGTGGCACAAACCATCAATATTTGGGCAATTAAGCACAGCCCTTTCTATTTGTGATGCTGGTCCCATTTTGAGTACAAACCTCATCCTCACATTTGATCAGCAAATGCCATTCTGCAGCACTGAAATGTTTGGGTTTGTGCTTAACCAAAGAGCAAGTCAGACTTAACTGTGACTAGGAGGAAAAGGTTTTTACACAAGACAGACCAAGAAACCTCTTTTTTTAAATTTGGGTTTTAAAATTTGTTTGTTTCTTTTTTTTTTTTTTTAAACAAAATCAGATTTCTCCCCCCTCTCTCCCAAATCCATAGGAAAAATATCCTGTTGTCCATTCTGTATGTAACTGCTGCCAGACAGAAGATGGGATGGGAATAATGGCAGCAAGATCTGTGATGGAAAAGTGCTCCAGGCAGGAATATGGTACTGGAATACAGCAGGAATATGGTTACTGCGTGGTTGGAGATTCTGTTATGATCTCTAAGAATCAGAGAATCCCAAAATGGTTTGGGTTGGAAGAGACCCTGGACAGGGACACCTTCCACTAGACCAGCTTGTTCCAGGCCCCATCCAGCCTGGCCTTGCAGAGACACAGCCCAATGGTCTAAGGAAAATTAATAAATTGTGTGTTTCAGCAGCATTAGTGGAGAAATGTGGCACCAGGTCAGCTTTGTGAACACCCAGGTGAGCACAGCAGGAATTGTGTTTCTGCTGGGTGTCCTCGGGCCGGGCGTTGAACGGGAATAACCTCTGTGAGCAAACACATCCAGGGCTGAGAGAAGTGAGGGGAACAAGAGCTGCTCCTCTGAGTGCTTGTTCAGGACCTGACTCGGGTG
This sequence comes from Taeniopygia guttata, assembly GCF_048771995.1. NCBI lineage: Eukaryota > Metazoa > Chordata > Aves > Passeriformes > Estrildidae > Taeniopygia > Taeniopygia guttata. Next base: position 4,410,381 of record NC_133063.1, on the reverse strand, counting down.
TCTCAGGCTTGGCTCAGATGGGGGAAAAGGGCTGGAAGAGGAGGCTGCTGGTGTATCAGGGTCATTGTGCTGAGAATCTACTCTCAGCGAGGTCACAAGAATTCCTATAACTTATTCTCTGTGTGCCAAACTATGGCACAAATCCTGCAGAAAGCCAAGAAAATACCAGCTGCCACAGCTGGTGGCTCAGAGGCAGAAATGCAGCTCTGTTTGACTATGCTTTATGTAAACTCTGCTGCCACGTTTCACCTGCTGTGAACTGCAGCAGGAGCCTGGGGCGGTTCCAGGGGTGATGCCTGCGTTGTTCAGAGCAGGAGCTGCCCTTGGATGGGGCGTGGGATGTGGTGCTGCTGGGGCAGGAGAGGCAGCCAGTTCCCTTCTCTTGTCTCAGAGAGGTGGTGATGTTACAAGGAGGGAAGGGGATGGGGCAGATGGAGCTGTGGGTCTCAAGGACGTGTGCTTGATGTGGAGTTTGTGAGCCCAGCGGGAGCAGGGAGGAGCTCCTCAGTCTGGTGCCTGCTGGAGGTGTTGCTCTCACAGAGACAGAAAGGGCTTCTGCTGCTCTGAGGATTTTAATATTCCCATTTTTATGGGGAGTAACACCAGAGAATCAAAGAGTCTGAGAAGGATCTGGGTTGGAAGGGACCTTAAAGCTCACCTCTGCCATGGGCAGGCACACCTTCCACTATCCCAGGCTGCTCCAAGCCCCATCCAGCCTGGCTTTGGACATTCCCAAGGATCCTGAGGCAGCCACAGCTGCTCTGGGCACCCTGTGCCAGGGCCTCACCATCCTCACAGCCAGCAATTCCTTCCTGTATGCTTTCCCTTATATAATGTGGATGTGGTGCACCAGCAACTTGTCATGCCCTTTGAGCCCACAGGAATCGGGCAGCAAAAGGCAAAGACACAGAGAAACTACAATTTACTGCTGAAAACAGCAAACAGAAACCTCCTTATATATTTTGGAAGTATCTTAGCTGCTTGTGGCCATTAAACGTGTTACCTGGTTTTTGGGCTTGCCAGCACTGTGAGGGGTCACAGAATTCCAGTCTGCAGGGACCCCAAGGACCACATGGTCCAACCTTGGGGAAAGAAACATTCATTCATACAAGCCCACATCTATTAAAACCCAAAACTCTTCTCCATTTAGACAGAATCCTTGGAAGTGTCCAAGGCTGGGTTAGGCAGGGCTTGGAGGAACCTGGTCTAGCGAAAGGTGCCTGCCTGTGGCAGGGGGTTGGACTAGAGGACCTTTAAGGTCCTTTCTCAGCACTAAGAATTGTGGGATTCTGCATCTTTTCTTTTTTTAATAGATTTTTTTTCATTTTTCATGTGTGTTTTCTCCCCAGTCCCTTCAGTGGGACAGTGCCCTGGCAGGGTGGTCACAGCCCTGCCACAGCCAGGGGTGCCACAAGGTTTGGGGCTTCCCTTTGCACCTGAGCACACAGAAATAATTTATCCAGGATTTCCGAGGTGATGTTTGCAGGTGGATCTTTCCCAAGGTGAGCAGGAACGGGCTTGCTGAGCCAAGGCCAGGAGGGATGGTGTCCTATGATGTCTTCTCTCCCACAGCCCACAGAGCCCCACCCTGTAATCCCCAAACAATGCTCACCGATTCACTAAAGCCCCAACACACTGTTTTAGAAGCCTCTATTAAAGGCACCCAAAAAAAGGAGAAACAACTTGATTAAAGGCTCCAGATGATGAGGAATCCACCACAGCCCCAGGTCCCACACCCTTAATTTCCTTTGCTCTTAAATGCTTGCAACTAAATTTGTCCATCTTTCATGTCCTGCCATGCATACCTGTATTTCTTGATAATTTCTTGTTCAATTTAAATTGCTGTGTCCTGGAGAGAGAAAATAGAAGATATATTCAGTGGTTTTGTAGCAAAGTTCATTCCCTTCTGAAATCAAATCCCTCTTAGGAGAACACACCTTGCTTGGGAGAGGGGACCAGACTTTTTTGTTCTTTAAAACTGTAGAAAATAATTTCCCATAACCACACCTTGAAAATGTCATGGATTTTCTCTGCTCCAGGACCTGGATGGATGATGGAATGATGAGCAGCTACTATTGCTCTGTCTGCACTTCAGCCCCTGTGAACAAAGCCCATCTGGGGAACATGGGATTATTATAGAGAAATTAAACATCATCTGCTGGAAACTATATTGTCTGGAATCCAAAAGCAGGCCGTCCATGAAAAGCAGTTTCTCTCTGCGGAGTGCACTTAATTGTGCTGCTAGTACTTTTTAATTAGTATAATTTGGAAATTGAGTTAAATTAGACATTTTATTTCAGCAGCAGAAGAAGGGGCACTGAAATATCTGCTGACTGAAGGGCTGTGCCTGTTCACTTTTGGTCTAGCTCCAAAGACCTGCTAATAATTATTCACAGGAGCCAAGCTGAGCAGAGATTAATTCAGCATCTTCCCAGGTTTTACTGTCACTTCTGCAACAAGGGAAATTTCCTCACTCAGTGCAGGGAGGAAGCCATCTCCCTGTGTCCTATCCCTGGGGAAAAACAGTCGAGTCCTGCTACACAGGAAAGCCAGGGTGGTGTGGAGTCAGCCCTGCCTGGGGGTCCCAAGCTGGGGTAGAGCACAGTCATACCATAGTGACAGTTTAGAAAAGCAAGATTATTTTACAGAGAAAGCTCTGGTTTAAAAAAAAAAAAAAGCCTGATTCCTTTTTTTTTTTTTTTTTAGTTTTTTTTTTTTTTTTAAATAGCATTTGAAGGATCCTTTAGGGAAAATAATGGAAAATTGGAGAGCCATCAGCAAACTTGGGTGCATTGCCAGGGACAAATATTTTAGTGGGGCCTGTTGCAACAGGAGATGGGGTAAAGGTTTTAAACTAGAAGAGGATGGATTTAGATTAGATACAAAGATGTTTTTTACAATGAGGGTGGTGAGGCCTGGCACAAGTGGCCCAGAGAGGTGGCAGATGTCCCATCTCTAGAAACCTTCAAGGCCAGGCTGCCCCAGCCCCAGTGCCCTGAGCTCTGAAAATTGTCAGTCAGAGTGAAGTGAAAAGAATTCTCATTGTTTCTGTCATTTCTGGTGTCACACACTGAGTATTTTGGGGCAAACAAATCGAAGGTTTTATTCAAACAAAGTTTGTGCTAGTGGGGATAACTTGGGTTGGGCAGGGCAGCTGGTTCCTTCATGTTGTTGGTTATTTGGGCAGCTGCAAATTTCCACCTGATGTGTGCCTGCTACCCTCTGTGTAGATATCAGGGTATCAGCATGTCTCTGTTTTGTCCCACGTTAATATAAACCTGTCCTGCTCTGATTCCCAGAGGACAGAGCATGATAAAATACCTGCCATGTGCCTGACACGCCTGTGGTTTGATATTGTTATCTCTTTTTTTCTCCTATCAAAAGCAAGAGCGTGTCAAACCTTTTTTTTTTTTTTTTTTTAACAGCTTTTTTAGCAAGCAGGGAATTAAAACATTTCCCTTTCCTCCCCAGTCTGGGAAGTCAATGGGTCAAAACTGGGTTGCCAGCTCTTGGCAGCTGCTGGGGAAGGTAGGGCAGGACTGCAGCAGGTATTTTTTTACCAAAACTACGTGATAAGAAGCAAAGCCCGTGTAAGATAAGCTCACTTATTTTATTGGCAGATAAAGGATAAGTCCTGGGCTCTTGTCACCACTCAGCCTGAGCTGCTGGGATGTGGAAACCACAAAGTTTTTGTGGTTAAGGACTATCATTTCACAGCGTGGAGATGCCCAGTGGGGAAAAGAGGATGAGAGACTCGGGTGCTCTGAGGCATCACATCTTGCTGGTGAAAAGAGTGTGAGTCTTTCTCCTTGGAGGAGCAGAGCATGAGCAACCCTGATGGCTTCTCTGTTGCACATAATATATAAACTATAGTTAGCTGACAAAAATGCACATTTTCCAAGCTCCCCCATGGCTGATGGGTGCTGGAGTGCTGTTTGGTGCCAATACTCCTTCCTTTTTGGTGGCTCTGCTGGTAGGGGAGGGAGGATGTGGCTAGAAAGGGAGGATCTCCACATCAGCAGTGAGTCAGGGTCAGAAAGGCATCATTAGAAGGTGCATGAGAGATAACAGGAGGTGCAGGCAGGTGACTGCAGAGGATGTGGGCTCCCAGGAGCAGGAGAAGCTGGAACCTGGGCTGCTGCTATCAGCAGGTGAGTGGTGAAGGCCTCTTTGATGGGTTCTTCCCTCTTCACAGGCTCTGGGTTAACCCAAGACCAGGTGAGGGAGCTGCCACAGCCCTGCAGCAGATGAGGCACAGGGCTGTAGTGTTACAGTCTGAGACACTTCTCATTTTCCCAGGGAGGATTCTCTCCTGGGATATTCCCCATGGCAGGAGCAGCCCCACAGCAGGAGCAGCCCCATGGCAGGACCAGCCCCATGGCAGGAGCAGCCCCATGGCAGGAGCAGCCCCACAGCAGGACCAGCATCATGGCAGGAGCAGCCCCATGGCAGGAGCAGCCCCATGGCAGGAGCAGCCCCATGGCAGGACCAGCCCCATGGCAGGAGCAGCCCCACGGCAGGACCAGCCCCATGGCAGGAGCAGCCCCATGGCAGGAGCATCCCCACGGCAGGACCAGCCCCATGGCAGGAGCAGCCCTATAGCAGGACCAGCCCTATAGCAGGAGCAGCCCCATGGCAGGACCAGCCCCATGGCAGGACCAGCCCCATGGCAGGACCAGCCTCACGGCAGGAGCAGCCCCATGGCAGGACCAGCCCCACGGCAGGAGCAGCCCCATGGCAGGAGCAGCCCCACAGCAGGACCATTCCCATGGCAGGAGCAGCCCCATGGCAGGAGGAGCCCCACGGCAGGACCAGCCCCATGGCAGGAGCAGCCCCATGGCAGGAGCAGCCCCATGGCAGGAGGAGCCCCATTGCAGGAGCAGCCCCACGGCAGGAGCAGCCCCATGGCAGGAGCAGCCCCATGGCAGGAGGAGCCCCACGGCAGGAGCAGCCCCATGGCAGGAGCAGCCCCATGGCAGGACCAACCCCATGGCAGGACCAGCCCCATGGCAGGACCAGCCCCATGGCAGGAGCAGCCCCGTGGCAGGAGCAGCCCCACGGCAGGACCAACCCCATGGCAGGACCAGCCCCATGGCAGGACCAGCCCCATGGCAGGACCAGGTCCATGGCAGGAGCAGCCCCATGGCAGGACCATCCCCACGGCAGGAGCAGCCCCACGGCAGGAGCAGCCCCATGGCAGGACCAGCCCTATGGCAGGACCAGCCCCATGGCAGGACCAGCCCCACGGCAGGAGCAGCCCCATGGCAGGAGGAGCCCCATGGTAGGACCAGCCCCATGGCAGGAGCAGCTCCATGGCAGGACCAGCCCCATGGCAGGAGCAGCCCCATGGCAGGACCAGCCCCATGGCAGGAGCAGCCCCATGGCAGGACCAGCCCCACAGCAGGACCAGCCCCATGGCAGGAGGAGCCCCATGGTAGGACCAGCCCCATGGCAGGAGCAGCTCCATGGCAGGAGCAGCCCCATGGCAGGACCATCTCTATGTAAGGAGCAGCCCCATGGCAGGAGGAGCCCCACAGCAGGAGCAGCCCCACGGCAGGACCAGCCCTCAGAGGGTGCAGCCATCCCAGCACTCTGTGGTGCCCAGCCTGCTCTCCTCATGATGAAAAACGTACACAGGACCAGAGTGCTTGCCCAAAGCTTGGCTTTCTTGCTACTACATCATTCCAGGCAGACTTCTGAGACAACAGTTTGCTTAAAAGTCAATAAAACTGCCTGTACACTGTATGATACTGAGCAGTGAAATGGCCAAGGTAGAGACCCACAGAATAATGGAGTGGTTTGGGTTGGAATGACGTGTAAAGTCCATCCAGTGCCACCCCTGCCATAGGCAGGACAGCTTCCACTAGCCCAGGTTGCTCCAAGCCTCATCCAAGATGGTCTGGAACACCTCCAGGGATGGGGCAGCTACTCAGGGAGACCTGTGCCGGGGCCTGCCCACCCTCATTGTCAAAAACTTCTTTATATATAATCTAAATCCATGTGTTTTTAGTTTAAACCTTCACCCCTTTTCACTGTCACTACAGGCCTTATTGAAAGTTTGCCCTCACCTTCCTTCTAAGCTCCCTTTATTGAAAGATTGCAATAATTTCTCCTTGGAAAATCACATTAGGAAAATGTTTTGCTGCTGTCCTTCATCCAGTGTTCTGGATTTTACACATCCCTCACCCAGTGAAATCCCCCTGCTTCTTCTCCCATCCCAACTATTAGCAATCCCTTCCCACTGCACCCCTCTAAGCAGAATCACAATCCTTTGGTACAATTAATATCCACAGTAAAGGAATATGGAAAAAAATCCCATTTGCAGCCAGGGGAAGAGAGAGATTTCTGGGTTACTGTAGTATTTCCTGGCCAGATATGCCTCTGCAAAATACTCTTGTCAATGTTTAATTCAAACTCCAGCAAAACTGGAGTTATTAATGTCCCTGTCAGAGATGTTTTCTGTCACCCAGCAGAGGTGTCTGACAGGATCCATCCTGCCTGGTGTGGAAGGACATCCTTCATCACCACCCCACGTCCCTGCACTGCCTCTGCCAGCTCTCAGCTCAGCCTCCTCAGCAGCTTGACCTTTGCAAAACCTCGGGGCTAGAATCATAGTGATCCTTTAAATTGGTAATTTGTTCTTACCTGGATAATCATACTTCGTATTTCTAAGGCCTCTTTAATCCAAAGATGTAGCTGTGAATTAAATCAGTGGAGGAAAGTAATTAATTATGTCCAGGTAGTCTCATTATTCAACAGAATTTTGTGAAATATGGGAAATTAAGGCTATTATTTTAAGCTACATGGGAGGTCAAGGAGAAAATCCAGCTGTTCTGAGTTGCAGCTTCTCACCTGGAGCATGGAAAGCAGCATCAGAGCAGGATTTCAACTTTTGTGGAGTAAATCAGTGCTCACAAACCCTGATCTCCAGGAACCTGGGCTGTTCCCATTTCTGACCTCCTCCAAATACCAGTGAATTTAGCCTTGACTTGCAAACAGTCTTGGCACCCATGGCTGTGCTGGATAAAAATGCCCTTCTAAAAATAACTGGGAATGGGGGAAGGAGCCTGTCCCCACACTCAGCATTTCAACACCAGCTTCCCCTCCCAGCACAGCCAAACATTGCTTCACCCATGGGTACCCTGCTCTGAAATATAAAATCATAATATTTTTATATATATATAGTTAGTTTGGTTGGTTGGTTTTGCTTTTTGGGGTGTTTTGGGTTTTGTTGGTTTTTTTTTTTTTTTTTTGGTACACCCCATCACCTCTGTTTCTCTCTGGGTTTTCAGCCAGGCTGCCCCACACCATGAGGAGACTGCTGGAACACCATATCCAACATCCCTGGACCCCAGGCACAGACAAACATCTCCCTTGGGAAGGGGGACAGATGCTTGGGAAGGAGGGCAGAGCCACTCACTCAGTCCCTGTCAGGATGGAAATAAAGACCTTGTCTGTCTCCAGCCCTTTGCTCTTACAGTGAGTCCATTATTTGTGTTTTTAAAGGACGTCTATTTGCTTTCAATTCAACTGCAGCCTGACCATAATAAGGATCAGTCTAATTTTGGCAGGAAGATTGTTGGCCAACTATTTTTAGTGTTTATTTTCCTGCAGAAGTCTCTGAGGGAGCATCTGAGCACTTAATGGCCACAGCCACTTCTTAGAAACTCACTGAGGTCATCACTGTGCCTCCATTCTGGCAGACACCCCCATCATCCCACCTGTGCTGGAAGGACCTGGGTAAGAAAAAAGGAATTAAGAAATTCTTGTCTTTAATTTTTCAGTCCTGTCCCTGTCTGTATGTAAAAATGGGGATTCCACAGGGGGGGTGTATGATTTGAGCAGAACACAGTACACTGAATTTTGCCTTCAACTATTCTCTCTGAGGCCAAGATTTTCTCCGAGCTAGAGAAGGAGCACCAAGCTACCAGCACAACCCAGCTACAAGCAGGGTACTTTGTAAATATTCTGTATTTCCCCTTGGAATCAGCAGGGTCCCACCATTGCTAAGGCATTTTAAAGGCTATTACCAGGGCAAGACTAGAGTTTGGCACAGCATTTTTTGAGTTGCAGCTTGTGCTCTCAAAAATCTTTGTGTCCCCAGCTGCTCTTTCCGCCTCTTGCTATCTTCCTGGGACAAAAGTCTTGAGGCTGGAGCGCTTCCCACTGGCAGAGACTCAACAGCTTCCACTGAATTAGGTAGGAAAAGCTTAGGAAGAGCTCCTAAGATCTTCCCAGAGATGCTCAGTGCTTCCCTGGGAGCAGCCCTGGGTAGATGTTGAGGCTGAATATGTGTCCCAGCACCTTGTGAACTGAATGCTCAGCAGCATAAGGAGGCAGACAGCCTGCCTGAATTCCCTCTGGTAAGGCAATGCAGGGACTCCCTGGCACCTCACTACCTCCCTAAATACATGCTTTTAATAAAGAGCCAATTTAATTTCCCAAACACTGAGTCATCTCGTGTTATTACCTGGCATATGGTACCCAGAACAGCAGCCACAGCATCTTTTCCTTGAAAGAAGGATGTTTCTGTTCCCTCCTCCTTCCCTGGCTTTTACAACTCCTCTCCTTTCTTTTTCCTTTTAAGCAGAAATCCTCTCCTTTTCCAACTTCCCTTCTTTCTAAAATGGGATGGGATTAAGCCAGAAGCAGGGATGAAAGGAGGAGGTTGGGATGTGCAGCCCAGAGGGGCTGAGGGGAGCAGGATTGCTCCCGCATGGGGACAGGCTTGGCAGCTCCTCTTTGCTCTTTGGACCTGGAGCTGTGCCAGCTCTTGGAGAGAAGTCCTCAGTCACCGGAAAGCTGCCCTTTCTTCCTGCTGGGACACGTGGATAAGGAATGCCATGAGCAGCGTGGCCAGGGAGCTCCAAACCCAGGCGAGGTGGGAGCGCTGCTGCGCTCCCACCTCGCCTGGGTTTGGAGCTCCCTGGCCACGCTGCTCATGACTGCTCCAGAGCCTGGACCCTCTGTGGGTTCACCTGTAGTCACCCACTGCCACCCTGCTGTCACCTGTCCACGTCCCTCCACACCACCTAGGAAAACAAACCCAGCTCCCTCTCGCACTCCCACAGACACTGCGCTCTGCAGGATGGGCCATTTCACAAAAATCTCAGGCTGGGAGTCGTGTGTCCTGATCCATCTGAGTTCCTGATGCAGAGTCCCCAGTCCTGCCACCTTTCAGCTTCCAGCAAGGATTCAGGCGAGTGCTTGGTGGCATTTTGTGGCATTTTGTGATGTCTCCAGGCCAAGGATGCCTTGAGCATTTTGGGGCAGGGGTGGAGTGCACAAAGAGGTCCCAGCATGTGGGGCCAGGAGCTGCTGTGGGGTGCACAGAGAGGTCCCAGCATGTGGAGCCAGGACATGCTGTTCCCATCCAGGAGCTGGATTTACACATGCCAGCCTGCTCACATGTTAATATTATGGGCTGGTGTTCTCCACAGAGAGCGAGTTGCTCTAAATAACTATCTGAGATGAATTGTTTTCAGGTTAAAGCTGACACTGGAATTGCAAAAAAATATCATTAACACAAGAATAGGTCGCACCTTTTTTCTCCCCCAACCTTCTCACAGGGACAGCAGGAGCGTCCCTGTGAAATCCTGGGTCTGGGGGCTCTTGGTTTAGGGGCTTGAGGGCTGGAGGGGATGTGGAGAGGCTGCATGAGGAGATGAGCTGGGAAAAAAGGAGGTGGGCAGAGCCGTTTTCTGCCCTGGTGAGCTCTGCAGCTCCGCTGTCACTGGAGAGATGCTATTGGCACTGAGATTAATAATTAAACCATAGTATGATCATAGATAAAAAATATGAATATCTAGGCAGTCCCCCTTTGCTTAAAATACAAAAAAATAAAAAAGAATCTGGAGCTAAATTAACAATGTGCTCTCCCAATTACAGCCACCCTCCGGTGAATATCAGGTTGTCATGACAACCTGCCCAGCAAACGATAAGGCCCAAAATAAAGCACAGCAGGGAGAGAGATCTTTGGAATCCGACTTTGCTGTCAAAGTAGAATTAAGGTTTCTTCAGAGGCCAGCAATTCTGGTGAATTTATGGCTGCAGTCCTTCCACTGATGTTTATTAACGTGATACATTTATCCGGATGAGTGTGAGGGTAGAACCAGACAGGGAACAACAAAGACTCCATGGTTAGAAATAAAGGTAACCTCTTGAACACAACCCAAACCGCAAGGAAATGGGGTTGATTGTTGGGTGGGTGTTTTTGAGAGTCTGGTGTGGTAAGTAGAAAGTGGTTTAAATTGCTTGTAGGAACATTTCTGGGTGGCTTTGAGCACCAGAGCTGAAGGGATCCAGCAGGCTAGAGAGATGGTTAAAAGGTGCTTAAATTCCAGGTTTTACATTTCTTGTCTCAGGATTTTGTGTGTTCATATAGAAACAGTTGGTTTATCGGCCAGGCACAGGGACCTTGGCAAGCTTGAGAACTGGGCCCGTGCAAACCTCATGAAATTCAACACAACCAAACACAAGGTCCTACATGTGGGTTACTGCAATCCCAGGCACAAACAGGCTGGCTGGAGAATGGAATGAGAGCAGCCCTGGGAGAAGGGAGAAGGTGCTGTGGGTGAGAGCTGGACCTGTCCTGGCCCTGAACCCTCCCTTGGCTGATCCCCCAGCTCTGCTCAGAGCCCACTGCAGAGCTGCCCCAGCCCTGGCTCCAGCAGCACAAGGACATGGAGCTGCTGGAGCCAGCCCAGAGGAGGCCACGGAGCTGCTGCCAGGGCTGGAGCCCCTCTGCTCTGGAGCCAGCCTGGCAGAGCTGGGGCTGTTCCCCTGCACAAGAGAAGCTCCAGGGAGAGCTCAGAGCCCCTGCCAGGGCCTCAAGGGGCTCCAGGAGAGCTGCAGAGGGACTGGGGACAAGGCAGGCAGGGACAGCACCCAGGGAATGGCTCCCACTGCCAGAGGGCAGGGACAGATGGGATATTGGGAATTAGGAATTGCTGGCTGGGAGGGTGGGCAGGCCCTGGCACAGGGTGCCCAGAGCAGCTGTGGCTGCCCCTGGATCCCTGGAAGTGTCCAAGGCCGGGCTGGATGGGGCTTGGAGCAACCTGGGACAGTGGAAGACGTACCTGCCCATGACAGGGGGTGGGACTGAATGATCTTAAGGTCCTTCCCACCTAAAGCATTCTGTGATTCTGTGAAACACTTGCAGTCTTCTCTTCAGCCCAGTTTAACTCTCCTCCTCCTTCAAGCCCAGCCGGATGTGCTTTGTCCTGAGGAGAAGATTGCAGCTATGAACTGAATCCCGATGGATGCAGGTGAGGACATGCGAGTCCGTGTTTGCCCCTGGCCTGTGTTGGGTGGGTTAACACCACCCCAAAGGCTGCTCTGAGCCCGAGGGGTCTCTCACCTGCCCTGGAAGGTTGGGGACTCAGTGGCTGGGGGTGCCAGGGTTTGGGCATCGGGCATCCCCAGCGTGCAGGACCCGGAGGTCACATCCCGGGACTGTGGGATCCGGAGGTCCCTGTCAGCCCCCCTAAGGGGTGGATGCGGGGATGGATCTCTGTGAGGGGTGCGGGATCAGCAGGTCCGTATCAGATCCCCGCGGGGTGCAGGATGCTGGGGTTCCCTGTCAGAATCCTGACTCCTGGATCGGGGATCCCTGTCAGATTCCCTGGGTACGGGACTCCCGGATTCCTGTCCCTTGCCGAGATTTGGGGTCCGGGCGGTGCCGGTCAGACCCCGGGGTGCGGGATGGGGGGAACCTCCCTCAGAGCGCTGCGAGAGGCGGGAGGTGCCCGTCAGATCCCGGCGGTGGGAGAGTCCGTGGAGTCCCTGCCGGATCCGGGGTGTGTGGGGTGTGTGGGGTGTGTGGGGTGTGTGGGGTGTGTGGGGTGTGTGGGGTGCGGGACGCTCCTGTGGGACCCCGGGGTGCAGCACTGCGGTGTCCCTGCCGGATCCGGGGTGTGTGGGGTGTGTGGGGTGTGGGACGCTCCTGTGGGACCCGGGGTGCAGCATTGCCGTGTCCCTGCCGGATCCGGGGTGTGTGGGGTGTGTGGGGTGTGTGGGGTGCGGGACGCTCCTGTGGGACCCCGGGGTGCAGCACTGCGGTGTCCCTGCCGGATCCGGGGTGTGTGGGGTGTGTGGGGTGTGGGACGCTCCTGTGGGACCCGGGGTGCAGCATTGCCGTGTCCCTGCCGGATCCGGGGTGTGTGGGGTGTGTGGGGTGTGTGGGGATTGGGACGCTCCTGTGGGACCCCTGGGTGCAGCACTGTGGGGTCCCTGCCGGATCCGGGGTGTGTGGGGTGTGGGACGCTCCTGTGGGACCCCGGGGTGCGGCACTGCGCTGTCCCTGCCGGGTGTGGGGTGTGTGGGGTGTGGGACGCTCCTGTGGGACCCCGGGGTGCGGCACTGCGGTGTCCCTGCCGGGTGTGGGGTGTGTGGGGTGTGGGACGCTCCTGTGGGACACGGGTTGCAGCACTGTGGTGTCCCTGCCGGATCCGGGGTGTGTGGGGTGTGGGACGCTCCTGTGGGACCCCGGGGTGCGGCACTGAGGAGTCCCTGCCGGATCCGGAGTGTGTGGGGTGTGGGACGCTCCTGTGGGACATGGGGTGCTGCACTGCGCTGTCCCTGCCGGATCCGGGGTGTGTGGGGTGTGTGGGGTGCGGGACGCTCCTGTGGGACCCCGGGGTGCGGCACTGCGGTGTCCCTGCCGGATCCGGGGTGTGTGGGGTGTGTGGGGTGTGGGACGCTCCTGTGGGACCCCGGGGTGCGGCACTGCCGTGTCCCTGCCGGATCCGGGGTGTGTGGGGTGTGTGGGGTGCGGGACGCTCCTGTGGGACACGGGGTGCAGCACTGTGGGGTCCCTGCCGGATCCGGGGTGTGTGGGGTGTGTGGGGTGCGGGACGCTCCTGTGGGACACGGGGTGCAGCACTGTGGGGTCCCTGCCGGATCCGGGGTGTGTGGGGTGTGTGGGGTGTGGGACGCTCCTGTGGGACCCCGGGGTGCGGCACTGCGCTGTCCCTGCCGGATCCGGGGTGTGTGGGGTGTGTGGGGTGTGGGACGCTCCTGTGGGACCCCGGGGTGCAGCACTGCGCTGTCCCTGCCGGATCCGGGGTGTGTGGGGTGTGTGGGGATTGGGACGCTCCTGTGGGACCCCGGGGTGCGGCACTGCGCTGTCCCTGCCGGATCCCCGCCGAGCGGCCCCAGGCCGCAGTCCCGGCCTACATCTCCCGTCAGGGCCGGCGCGGGCCGCGGGCGGAGCGCGGCGCGTCACTGCCCGCCGCCCCGGCCCGTCCCTCTGCCGAGCCGAGCCGGAGCCGGAGCGTCCTCCCGGGCGGCGCCCCCGGAGCCCCCCGCGCCCCTGGCCGCGCCCATGCCCCCCTCAGCGGGGCACTGACCGCGCCCGGCCCCACACGGTAAGCGCGGCCCGGGGGAGACGTGACACAGCAGCGGGCGCGGGGGAGCGAAGGGGGGCAGCGGGGGGAGCGCATCCCGGCTTTTGTCTCCCTTGGAAAATCGCGAGCCCCGCGGGGGGGGGTGGGGACGGAGCCGGTTTGTGGGCACGTCTCGGTGCTGGCGGTGTCCCGGCGGTGTCCCCCCGGCTGGGTGACAGCGCTGGGGGTCCCCTCCCGGGATGCGGCGCTGCCCGCCGGGAGCGCCGGGGCTGGGTGCGGGTGTGCTCCCGGCCTCTGGAAGCTTCCCGGCCGCTCCGTTTGGCCGGAGAAGGGCAGGGCTGCCCCCACGGGCGAGCCCCCCGTGGGCAGGAGCGCGGGGAGCCCATCGCGGCCCCGCGGCCATCGCCGGTGGCGGAGCCCGCAGCGCCACAAAAGGTGCCCGCCGAGCATCCCCGCGGGATCCCGGCCCCGGTGCCATGTCCCGGCCGGGAGCAGCGCCCGCCCCGCGGGAGGTGCGGGGGTCCGGGGGTAGCGAGCGGGGGCTCGCCAGAGAGCCGGTTTGGTTGTCATTTCAGGGTTGTCGTTTTCCTGCAGAGTCACTCTGGCCGCACGTGGTCTCTCGGGGCCGTGGTGGGTGACAGATGCTGTGGCAGCGGAGCAGCCGGCTGTCGTGCCGTGGTTTTTTGCCGCAGCTGCCCCCAGAAATGCTGAACGCCGGAGGCACAGTTGTTGGGTGTCACTGGCCTCAAAATTCAGTCCTTGGGGTTGTTTTTCCATAGAATGAGGCTAAGCTCTACTCCTGGGGCCTTTCCCTGGGTCAGGCTTCTCTGGAAAGGGTGATAGTCCCAATAGTGAGATTCCACAGTGGATGAGGTTGGAAAGGGGCAGGTGCTGTTTCTCAGTGCCCCAGACCCTGGGTGCTTCTCTCAAATGGGCCATTTCCACGTGCCCGTGTGTGCCACATTCATTCCTCCTCGGTAATCCACCCTGCTCTTTCTTCACCACTCAGGCAGGTATAGGATGAAGCTTGAAATCACAGCCTTGTTAACAGAAATTGAAGAGATGGGGGGAAGCAGAAGATAGACTGAGCTTCCCAGTTGTTTGTTTCAGTGCAAAGAGGCCAAAATAAGACCAGATCATTTAATAGTCCCTTCTCTACAAAACCTAGGAAAGCTTTTTGATGGTGGACCATCATCTGAGCATCCACATTGTGGCAGGGGAGTGCCACACAGGATGGAGAAGGAAACCTCCCACTCTGCTTATGATTTATGTGACCCTGACAAGCGAATATTCACACCTTGTCTCCAGTGAGTGGAAGAAGTCTCTGTTGTGTCCACCAACATTACTTTTCCCTGTGAGGATCATGAAGGCTTTTCTCTGCCATTGCTGAACCCAAGGTCCAAGAGCAAAAACCTTGTGCTGCATTTTATCCCCTCAAGCCTTGGGTAAGATTTGTAGGCTGTGGTTGCCCTGCACTGAGTGTGTTATCTTTGGCACAGACAAGGCTGTTTTGGGAAGCTCCGGCTGTGCAATTTTTTTTATCATTCATAAGATCTCAGGTTGCTTTTAAAGCAGAGGAGCAGCAGTTGGATGCTGCTGCAGGTGAAGGTGATGCAGGGAAGCGACTTGTCTCAGGTGATCTGGGGGGGGAAGTCCAACACCTAGCTGGGTGGAAGACTGGAGAGAATTTGTGGAGATGAACTAAACTCCTGCTCTGCCTTTGTGATGTGGTTTGGGAGAGGGCTGAGGTACCTACCTGAGGGGCTTGGCTGGGTTTGACACATTTATTCCTGTAGCTGAGTCAACCCATAGACCAGCCCATGCACAAATGGCATGGGAATGGTCTATGGAGGACTCCTGAGAGCCATGAGAAATGGAATGCAAAGCATGGAAACATATTTGATGGGTGTTAGCCCTGGATCCAAACTGTGGAAGGGAAGATGGTGGGGTGCTGGACTTTATCTTCAGAAGTCTCTTCTTCAGCACTTGATTTTGAATGAGGATAACAATACTCTTTTTGCTCTCTGGAGTACCTCATGTTGGAGTAAACTGTGTGGTTGAGTTAATTCTGCTGTGATCTCCTGTTGAGGACAAATTTTGCTGTGTTCACTCTCCCCTTCTTTCCCAATTTGTGTCTCACATTTCTCCTTGCAGCCATCCTTGCTCCTGCCTGGTCTTTCCCCAGCAGGAAGTGTGTGAAGTTGTGGTAGTTGTCACTGGTTGAGATTTTACCCACAGGTCTCTGCAAAGCAGCAAGAAAACCCTTCTGGACTTAATTTAATTTGTGTTCTTGCTGCTCAGTTGAGTCTTTGTGGTTTGGGGTCCTGTGTATTTGTGAGGAGCTGTAGCTAAAAGTATAGCAAGACCCTGTGTTTTCTGTGGAAGCCAGGGGCAGCTTTTTCAGGAGCTGTTTGGGACACATTTGACATTCTTCCTTTCTGTTTTGATGGAGTAATTAAATATCATTAATGTTTTCACTGTTCTTCAGTTTGGCAGAAGTGTTAAGACACTTTGTTACACCATTGTGAAGTTTCAGAGTTAACAGTTTTCTGCTCTGTTTGGGGAAGGATCAGGTTGGGGAAAGGACAACAGAAGATTGGAAGTGTTGAGGCTTCTGGTTGAGTAATCTCCATAAATGCCTTGGGATGTTGTGAAACTCCTTGGAGAAGGGGCAGTTCTGCCACTTGAGGATAATTGGCAGATTACTGTGTTGTCTGAAATGAAGGGCTATTGTAGCCAACCAATCCTCTTCTGTTTGTTTAAGACCCTGGGTATTTTATTTTTATTTATTTATATACATTTTTACTCATATATATATATATATGTATGTATATGTATTCACTTAAAACATAGATGCCTTGCTGGTGATCCTAAGTGAAGTGCGTTTCCTCCTCAGTTCAGACTGAAATGGGAACAACATTGGATGTTCTTAAAACTTTCATGCATTTAAGCCTTCCTGCTAAAATGAGAGATTTTGTTTCTTTCACGTCTGCCTTGTGCTGTGCCATGGTCAGTCTTGGCTTACTGGATTTTGCATTGTCATTGTCATCCTGAAACGCAGAGGTACCTCAGCAGTGGCCAGGAATGGGAGGTGCTGTCTCTGTCATGGATGGATTGCAGAAAACTGATGATGGGAAATTAATAGATTTGAGATTCTGCTGCTTTGAGTTAGCTCGTGGAGAGTCCTCTCAGGCAGTCTATGGGTCACTGAGATTTTAGGCACCCCAGGTTGGCTGGGAGTAGTCTTGTGCTCGCTCCAGAAAGGCCACTGCTCCTGTCTCCTGTCCTGCACAGACAACCCTTGGCCTCCCTGTCCCCCAGGCATGTAGCACTTGTGGTCCAGGAGAAGAATAATTTGGTTTCTGAGGTGATGGGAGAACCTGTGGTGACAGAACCAATCTTCTGCCTCTGCTATCTCTGCAGAACCAAATCCTGCCACACCTGTCGGCCAGGAACCTGCTGCAGGTGTATTTCATAACGTGCAGACATTTATCGAGGGCGTCTCCTCTGTGGCAGCTGGCTCAGCTTCATCTCCTTCCCCAGCCTGGTTGCATCCATGCAGGTGGTGGTGGAAAACATCTGCATTTCCACCAGGATGGGAAGGGATATGGGTGGGGCAGCAGGGATGTGGTGGGGATGGAGAGGAGGGGTGGGTGGCTGTGTCGTGTCCCCCATCCCCTCCTGTCACATCCGTGCCTGGGTGACCTGAGGATGCACGTGGCTGCCCACAAGCTTCGTATTTCTCACCTGTGGTGTGAATGGGTCTGTTGGGTTTGTGTGGCCAGGTTTTAGTAACAGGGGTGCTGCCAGGGTGGCTTCCATGAGAAGCTGCCCAGGAGTTTCCCCCATGTCCACCAGAGCTAACACCAGCCAGCTCCAGGACAGACCCCAAGGCCAAGCCCATCAGGAACGACTGTGTGGTCTCTGGGATAACAGATTTAAGAAGAAAATAAAATGGTTGCAAATCACAGGCAGTTGTAATTGTGGCCAGGGGAGAGTGGGGTGAGAACGTGTGAGAGGAACAACTCTGCAGATACCAATTTCAGGCCAGGAGGAGGGGCAGGAGCTGCTCCAGGTGCTGGAGGTGAGATTCCTCGCAGCCCATGGAGGGCAGGGGGATGCAGAGATGCACCTGCAGCCCCTGGAGGAGCCCGTGCCAGAGCAGGGGGATGCCCAAAGAGGCTGTGATCCCATGGGAAGCCCGTTCTGGAACAGGCAGGGATATACTGATCTGTGGAAACAAGAGCTCATGCTAGGGCAGGTGTCCTGATGGGTCTTGTGACCCCATGGGGGTGGGATCCATGCTGGAGCAGCCTGTCCTTGAAGGACTGCACCCCATGGAAGTGTGATCCATGTTGCAGCAGTTCATGGAGAGTTGCTGCCCATGGGATGGACTCACACGGGAGTTCATGTAAAACTGTCTCCCACACTGGGGCAGGGGAAGGACTCTGACTTCTCTCCCTGAGCAGTGGCAGGAACATCTTGTTCTGACTGATCATAACCCTCATTCCCATCTCCCTGCACCCCTGAGGGAGAAGGTAGAGCTGGGAAGGAGGGTTGTGTGAGGACAAGGTGTTTTTAAGATTGATTCTGCTTGTCATTAACCTACTCTGATTGTGTTGTTAATACATTAAATTAATATTGCAAATTCAAGTCTGTTTTGCCCACTATGGTATTTGGTGAGGGATCTCTCACAGTCTTTGTCTCAACTTATGACCCTTTTGCTCTGCTTTTTCTCCCCTGTCCAGCTGTGGCATGGAGTGAGAGAGCTACTTTGGTGATTGCCTGGATTCCAGCCAGGGTCAACCCACTGCAATTTGCCTTAATACAGAAAACAAACAAACAAAAACAACAAAAAAAACCCCAAAACCAACCAACTTTTCCCTCCACTGGGAGGAGGCTCAGCTCTCTGGGACTGGTTTGTACAGGCTGTTCTACTCTGAAGAGGCTTCACCACTACTGGAGCCTGCCCTGAACCAGAGCAGAGGCTGCTAGGAGACACGCAGCTTGCTTGCCCAGGCACCTGCAACAGGGAGCCATTAGCAGGGTTGGTAATTAATTCTGAAAAATGCTTCTGAGCTCTTGAAATCCTGGAGGAGCTGTGTTGCTTGGCTGGCATTCACCAGGACCGTGGGAGAAGCTCGTGTTCACAACCCAGCTGTTGCCAGTTGTGTTGGGTGGCTGCTGGCCTGGGACACGAGTAGTTGGGTTGGCATGGGAGGGGTGTCTTGGGAGGCTGTGGCACAGGAGGGTGTCACACTGCAGCAGCCAGGGTCCCTGACATCAGCTGTGTCATACCCTATGTTGGGGATCACACCCCATGCACCCCTAAATTAGTGTGGAGAGGGTCTGCTGCTAGGTCAAGCAGCAATAGGGCAAGGGGGAGTGGCTTTAAGCTGAAAGATGGTAGATTTGGGTTGGATGTTAGGAGAAAATTCTTACCTGGGAGCGTGGTAGAGTCCTGGCACAGGTTGCCCAGAGAAACTGTGGCTGCCCCTGGATCCCTGGAAGTGTCCAAGGCCAGGCTGGATGGAGCTTGGAGCAACCTGGGACAGTGGAAGTTGTCCCTGCCCATGGCAGAGGCTGGAACCAGATGTTCTTTAAGGTTTCTTCCAACCCAAACTGTTCTGGGATTCTGTGTTTCTATGAAGTAAGCAGTTGTGACCCTGAGTTTTTCACATAATTTGATTAAATCTCACAAGTCTGTCTGTGGTACCACAGCACTATTGAGCTACAACAGAAATGCAGATGTTTCAGGGGTCTTGGCTGTCACCAGCTTTTAGCACCTCTCTTGTGAAGCCAAAGCTTTGTGAGCAACGTGGAGCTGGTTTTGGGTAGAGCAGCCTCGGCTGAGCCTGGGGCTGGGCAGCTTTGCAGAGGCTGGGCTCACCTGTGGCTGTGACCTGCTCCTTCTCACATGTCCTCCATGGGGATGTCATTTGGGGCCACCAAGCTTCTGCAGGTGGCCTTGAAGTATGTCAGTGCTGCAGAAACACTTCCTGATGTTTGTTAGTCAGGGATCTCGCAGGAGTTAAGCTGGGGTGAATTTTAAAGGATTTTTTCATCCTGCATAGCAGTGTGTGCTCCAGTCACTGGCAGGTGTGTGGTGTAGTGTAGGTCCAGCCAGCCAGCCCAAAGCAGTAGTCTGCAAATCATGGAATCAGAATCACTAAGGTTGGAAAATACTTCTAAGAGCACCAAATCCAGTCATCAATCCAGTACCACCACCATGTTCACTGCTAAACCATGTCCTCAAGTGCCACATCCACATGCTTTTTGAACACTTCCAGGAGTGGGGACTCCACCACTGCCCTGAGCAGCCTGTGTCAGTGCCTGACCACCCTTTCAGTGGAGAACTTTTTCCCAATACCCAATCTCAACTTCCCCTGGTGCAGCTTGAGCCCGTTTCCTCTCATCATGTCATTTGTTACTTGGAAGAAGTGTCTGACCCCCACCTGGCTGCACCCTCCTGTCAGGGAATTGTATAGAGTGAGAATGTCCCTTGGGAGCCTCCTTTTCTCCAGGCTAAATGCTGGTTTGCTTTTGGGTGCTGCATTTCCCTGTATTACCCATCCAGAAGCAAATCCCCTGGGGCTGGAGGACTCCTGGGCGCCGTGTCCAACTGCAGTGAAGCCAGGCAGCATTTTAATAACATGTCATCAAAACTACCATGTTGTGTGTCTCAGCAAGAGAAGAAAAGGAAGCAGGAAGGGTTGTGGTTGTGCTGTGATTGTCAGCTGGAGGTTAATAACAACGTTTTATGTTTAAGAAGGTGTTTGCTTCGCACAGTGAGAGGAGAGAGGAGTGTATGCCTGAACCCACAGGAATTGTATTCCCTGAAATCAGGGCATGCCGTTGATCCAGCGAATATCTCTTCCCAGCCAGACAATCACCTTGGGGGCATCTTTGATTTTTTTTTTCTTCAGCTCAGGAAGCTGGACTTGTGATCATGAATTGCAGCAGTAATTTTTGCAGCAGGAGGTTTTACAGGAGGGCATGGAGGCTTGGGCTGTGCTTTGGGAAATAATTTCTGTATTTTTCTTGCCGTGTACATGTTTTATCCTTGCAAGTGAGCAGATGAGCCAGGTGAAGTTTTCAGGGTCCTGACTGTGAGAAGAGGAGGCCATGGGTGTGGATGAAGGCTGTGCTGAGGCAGTGAATGGTTTTCTCTCCCAGCTTTTCCCCTTCTTTTGAGATCAGCAGTTTCTCACACCCTGACAGCAGCTCTGCAATGAAACACACACACTTCTGGAAAGCTCTTGTGGTGGATGCTGAGTTTTCTATGTCTCCCTGAATTCCTGCTCTATCCATACCTGTGCTAGCCAGGCATGGGCAGACGAGTGTTTTTCCTTTGCAGGTGCTCAGAGCAGCATCATGTCATGGGCAGGACATCACAGCCCCATGGAGTGTCAGCAGAGCTGCAGCATCCCTCCCTGCCAGGATGCTTTTAGTGCCAAGATTCACCTCAGTGCACTGGTCCTCCCCCGATCCTGCATTTTGGAGCATCTGCAGAGCACACGTTGTTTTTCTCAAAATTGATTCTGAGAAAAAGCACTTGGTTCACTTCTTTTTGATAGATATATTTTTGTCACATAAGGTGAAAGGTTCATTTATCAACTGCAGTCACTTTGAAGCGTCTCCCCTGTTTTTATGCTTGCTTTTTTTTTTCCCCCAATGAGCAGAAATGAGGCTTATGCACTCAGACTGATTGTCACTTGTTATTCCTCCAGAGCCTTTTTTAACCCAGGGACTGATATCAGCCAAATTTTGACAGAGGAGGGCACTTTTTGGAGAAAAGAACTTAAAGGTTGTAAGAAAGAGGGTAGAAAAGGGAAATGTAAATTCATTCTTGTCTGCAAGGACAGCCTGCATCAGTTCCTCTCCTCTCCTCTCCTCTCCTCTCCTCTCCTCTCCTCTCCTCTCCTCTCCTCTCCTCTCCTCTCCTCTCCTCTCCTCTCCTCTCCTCTCCTCTCCTCTCCTCTCCTCTCCTCTCCTCTCCTCTCCTCTCCTCTCCTCTCCTCTCCTCTCCTCTCCTCTCCTCTCCTCTCCTCTCCTCTCCTCTCCTCTCCTCTCCTCTCCTCTCCTCTCCTCTCCTCTCCTCTCCTCTCCTCTCCTCTCCTCTCCTCTCCTCTCCTCTCCTCTCCTCTCCTCTCCTCTCCTCTCCTCTCCTCTCCTCTCCTCTCCTCTCCTCTCCTCTCCTCTCCTCTCCTCTCCTCTCCTCTCCTCTCCTCTCCTCTCCTCTCCTCTCCTCTCCTCTCCTCTCCTCTCCTCTCCTCTCCTCTCCTCTCCTCTCCTCTCCTCTCCTCTCCTCTCCTCTCCTCTCCTCTCCTCTCCTCTCCTCTCCTCTCCTCTCCTCTCCTCTCCTCTCCTCTCCTCTCCTCTCCTCTCCTCTCCTCTCCTCTCCTCTCCTCTCCTCTCCTCTCCTCTCCTCTCCTCTCCTCTCCTCTCCTCTCCTCTCCTCTCCTCTCCTCTCCTCTCCTCTCCTCTCCTCTCCTCTCCTCTCCTCTCCTCTCCTCTCCTCTCCTCTCCTCTCCTCTCCTCTCCTCTCCTCTCCTCTCCTCTCCTCTCCTCTCCTCTCCTCTCCTCTCCTCTCCTCTCCTCTCCTCTCCTCTCCTCTCCTCTCCTCTCCTCTCCTCTCCTCTCCTCTCCTCTCCTCTCCTCTCCTCTCCTCTCCTCTCCTCTCCTCTCCTCTCCTCTCCTCTCCTCTCCTCTCCTCTCCTCTCCTCTCCTCTCCTCTCCTCTCCTCTCCTCTCCTCTCCTCTCCTCTCCTCTCCTCTCCTCTCCTCTCCTCTCCTCTCCTCTCCTCTCCTCTCCTCTCCTCTCCTCTCCTCTCCTCTCCTCTCCTCTCCTCTCCTCTCCTCTCCTCTCCTCTCCTCTCCTCTCCTCTCCTCTCCTCTCCTCTCCTCTCCTCTCCTCTCCTCTCCTCTCCTCTCCTCTCCTCTCCTCTCCTCTCCTCTCCTCTCCTCTCCTCTCCTCTCCTCTCCTCTCCTCTCCTCTCCTCTCCTCTCCTCTCCTCTCCTCTCCTCTCCTCTCCTCTCCTCTCCTCTCCTCTCCTCTCCTCTCCTCTCCTCTCCTCTCCTCTCCTCTCCTCTCCTCTCCTCTCCTCTCCTCTCCTCTCCTCTCCTCTCCTCTCCTCTCCTCTCCTCTCCTCTCCTCTCCTCTCCTCTCCTCTCCTCTCCTCTCCTCTCCTCTCCTCTCCTCTCCTCTCCTCTCCTCTCCTCTCCTCTCCTCTCCTCTCCTCTCCTCTCCTCTCCTCTCCTCTCCTCTCCTCTCCTCTTTTTCATCCTTGATCTTAGCCACATGTCTTCTGAGATGAATAATCAGTTATTATACCACGATTGCTCCTGATAATGATGTTCCATATGTTATCATCTAGAAGCTCACACAGGCTGAGATGTGGGTAAATTCTGTCCCCAAAAGCTTCCTTGGACACTCCTAAGCTCAACAGAGCTTCCCATCAGGACTGAGGTCATGGCTGGCAGCATCACCTGGAGAAGATGAGGCAGCATTGCAGTGGCTTTTCAGCATCAGCTGTGGTCCATGAACTTGTCTTGGAGCTGGAGCTGCTGTTGAAAGTGATTTGTGAGCTTCCATTTCCCAGAGGAGCCAGGGATGGTGTTCTACCCCTCTCTTCTCTCGTTCCCATTACAGCTGCAGCAGGAGGCTGCCTCTTCTGTCCATTTCTGTTCTGCTGTCACCATGTGCACTTTGATTTTTGGTGGGTTTTTTTGGGTTTTTTGGGGGGTTTTTTTACTTTTTTTTTTTTTTTACACCGGGGATTCTCTTCCTTTTTCGTCAGATAGGAGAATGATTTTCCTTACGCTCTTCCCTATTTAGGGCTGTGGGGGAGGAAGTGACTCAGCCTTTCCCCCCACTCTGATTTGCACAGTCATCCCTTGCTGGCTTTGCTGAGTTTTTCCTTGAGCACCTCCAGTTACGCTGGCTTCATTCAGCAGGAGCATTCCCGCCTCCTCTCCGCACGTTCGGTCAGGGAAGGGCAGAGTGGGGAAGGACGAGCCCTCAGCAGGATCTTTCCCTGTGCCAGGAGCAGAGTGAAGCAGCGAGCAGACCGTGCTGCCAGACCTGTGGCAGCTCCAGGTCTCCTGTCTGCTCCTTGTCCATATGGATATCTGTGGAGGAAGGGCCAGCCAAATGGAATTTCGAGGGCTGGCCTGGTCATACTCTAAAAAAACGATGGAATGTGATGTCATGGGCTGTCCCAGGAGGGGAGGTGGCTCGGGCTGTGCTGCTGGCACCGCTGCAGGATGCCCTGCTGGCCTGGGCCATGGTGGGCAGGGTGGGTGTGGGTGATGGATGGATGGTGACACCGGCTCCGTGCAGGACCGCTGCCAGTTTGCCTTTCATGGCAGGGCTGAAATGGCTGCTAAATACCAGGGAGGACACACTGCCTGCTCTGCTTTCCACAGGGCTTTTAGACACTGCTGCTCAGCAAGGAAGCTAATAAATCATCTACCACTCTGATAGCAGGCATTTGGTGTCCCGTGTTCTGTATAAAAAACAAGTGCATTCGTTTTGGGTTAATTATTCTCCTGCCCTGGAAGCCAGCATAGCTCTGCTTCTCTCTAAAGGGGAGAAGGGCAGATAAAAAGGAGATAAAACTCCCAAAACCCCTAGAATCTTACCACTCTGTTCCCAAATCAGATACTCAAACCCTAAGAGCAATTTTGATCTGCTGAGGAATTCCAGCATGCATCTCTTACTGCTTCGCTTTATAACACAAGGAAGTTTGGCATCCAATATGAATATTTGTGTGGTGGTGAAGATAGTCCTGGGAAGGACAAAGTTGGTCATCATCTAGAAATACTCCAGCAACCTCTCTTGGTTTTAGACTTCCTTGTGTTCATCTTTATTCTCCTCTTTTAAGAAGTCCAGCCACATCATGAACCTGTCCTCACAGCATCGTCTGCTCTGCTTAGGCCATCTTAGCTGCCTTTTGAACATCTCTGTCTATTGATAAAAGCATTGGGAGTAATGTTAGCTTGGAAGCAATGGGTTTGATTAGCTGACTATTTTAACAAAAAAATAGGTGAACTTTGATTTAAAGTACAGAGGGAACTGTAGTCACTGTTTTTTAATGTGCTGGAAGGGAGATCAGAGCACATACCAAATGAGAGCATTGGTCAGGATGCTAATGAGGGGAGTTTGGAGGCTGAAGTCAGCATGTGCATGACATCTTCTGCATGACCTAGGAATATGGGAAATTATTTGTGTGTATTTAATGGTGGCTGCTGGTTTTTGACTAGTGAACTGTAGTGAGGGTAGGGACTTCATGGTTGCATGAAGCACACAGAAAACAGTTGAGTCTGTAGGATGCTATTCTTGTGTGAAGGTTGGGTTTTACTTGGATCAGTCAATCAGTTGAGTAATTGCATCCTGAAGTATTTAATGAATTCAGAGAATCATAGACTCATGGAATGGTTTAGGTGGGAAGCACCTTAATATCATCCAGTTTGATCCCCTGCTGTGTGCAGGGACACCTTCCCAGATTGCTCCAAGCCCCATCCAGCCTGGCCTGGGACACTTCCAGGGATCCAGGGGCAGCCACAGCTGCTCTGGGCACCCTGTGCCAGGGCCTGCCCACCCTCCCAGCCAGCAATTCCTAATCCCAATATCCCATCTGTCCCTGCCCTCTGGCAGTGGGAGCCATTCCCTGTGTGCTGTCCCTGCCTGCCTTGTCCCCAGTCCCTCTGCAGCTCTCCTGGAGCCCCTTGAGGCCCTGGCAGGGGCTCTGAGCTCTCCCTGGAGCTTCTCTTGTGCAGGGGAACAGCCCCAGCTCTGCCAGGCTGGCTCCAGAGCAGAGGGGCTCCAGCCCTGGCAGCAGCTCCATGTCCTTGTGCTGCTGGGGACTCCAGATGCTCTGCAGGTGGGGTCTCACCTGAGCAGGGCAGAGCTTGGATATTCTACAGCTGACACATGGGAAAAGCTTGCTGATGCCAACACAGCTGTGTGGACTGCAAGCAGGAGGCTTCACAAAACCATCCCATGCTGTTTGTTGTTGTTTGGGTTGTTCTGAAGATCTGTTGTGGGTTGTAGGGGCAGGTGAGATTATTGATGAGGTGTTCAGAAAGAAGCAGCTTTGAAAACAGTGTGGAGACTCCAGTGAGGGAGTGTTTGCCTCCTCTGTTAAGAAAAGTAAATGTCTTTTGGAAGGTGATGGTTTGACTTAAATCAGTGCAAGGAGGGAGACTGGAAAGCCCAAGCAATAGGGGACTGGTTTCTGTGCTCTGGGCTGGAAGCTGGGCCCCAGTAATAGATGGCCAAATCAGAGACAGGCAGATGATGGCACAGGTGAGGAGGAAAAGACAAGAGCAGGTCGGGGCAGTGAGCACATCCTCCTCTTTGGTCTGCCCTTCCTGTTTGCTTGATCTGGGGCAAACATCTGGATGTCCTCTCAGTCCAGCCCACACTCTGCGCCTGCAGCTGTGACTCTTTCAAGTCCTTGAGCCCCAAGGCTGCCAGCATGGGCAGAGCTGATGGCAAACCATCCAGGGAGGAGGAGATGAGTGATAAAAAGCTTCTGTCTCCCTTTCTCCAGGGAAAAGTGCATGGATACTCTGTTCAGCACTCGCTGCATGGGGCCATCATCTGCCTCCCACAGCAGTCAGCTTTTCTCAATGGGATTGTCATGGACTTGAATTTCATGTCAGCCTGTTTCTTCTCCTAAAGGTCAGCCTGACCCCTTGCAGTGTTACAGAGTTTCTTCTGGTTTTCATTTAAGCTTGAAGTACATCTCTCCTGCTTTGTCCTAGAACTCTGGGCTCAGGAAGATCTCCGTAGGTAAGATCCTGGAGTTATTCTGGATTGAAGTAAGCTCCTGCAGTGCAGCCCTCTGCTCAGTGCAGGGCCGGCTTCTACATCAAACCTGCTCAGGGCCTCCTCCAGCTGAGTCCTGCTGCTGTTTCCAAGCTGCACACCCAGATCTCACACTCAAGTTACATGCTGGCTGCTGAACCACAGCTCAAAGCAAAGGAATTTTCCAGTATCCCGTCGGAGTTTCCCAAGCCTCACTTTCCGATCCCCAGACCTGGAGCTGAGCAGCTGCAGCTGTTTGCTGCTGGAGGAGGCTTTCTGCTCCTGGTGTTTCCCATGCCCCTGGCATTCTGCTGCTGGGATTCTCAGCTCGTGGGGCCGAGCACTCCCTGGCCAAGCAGCAGCACATGTGTGCTGTGTGTGCTGAGGAGGCTTATCGCCAACTGACCTAATTATTGTAATCTCACGCTTCCCTAGATAGTGCAGGTTTCCTTGGCTCTTGGAAGGCTTCATGGGTTTTTCCAAGCTGTTCTTTGATTTATTGTCTGCCTCCTAATAATATTATTCTTTTGCTCAGGCTAGGTGAAGCCTGAGAATAAGAGTTGTAGCCAGGGAGAGTATAATATTTGTGAACTGCTTTTCCTGCTCCAGAGGCCATCCTGCTGGGTTTGGTGGTCCCAGCCTGCCAGACTTTCCAGGCAGTTCCCCTGCAGGGATTTCTTTGCTGCCATGCTCTTCATCACAGCTCCCTCCTCTTCCCCCTGCCCTGATTAAGAGTGCATCTTCTTACTGCAGAAATCCTCTGGCTGCCAAAGTTAACAGGTGAAAACTGTGCAGTGCCACTTTCTGCCCAGTTCTTGGGGGCAGAGTTGTTGCCTGTCCCTTTTTTTCTTTAGTTACCCATCCCATTCTATTTGTTACCTATCCCATTTTTTTTGTTGCCTATCCAATTTTTATTTCTTTTCTATCCCTTTTATGTTGCCTGTCCCTTTCTATGTCCCTTATCCCCCATCTCATTTGTATTGTTCTTCCTGATTAATTTTTTTTTTTTGGTTGGTTGGTTTTGGTTTGGTTTTTTTTTTTTTAAATTTTTGGTGCCTATCATGGTTTTTTATTCTCTATCCCATTTTTTCTTTCTTTTGTCCTCCCTGCTGTGGTTTCTCCCTTCTCTACCTGCTTCTTTTCCTGTTTATGTTTGTTTTGCTACAGGTATAGGCCAGGTGCCTTTTAGAGGTGCCAAATTCTCTTTTTTTTCCCAGCAAGACAGGGATTTGCAGCATGTTAACAGGGTTTAACATGTACTTCAACATTAAAAAAATAAATCCTTGCACAGAAAAAAAAAAATTTAAATCCAACCTGACAACAAAACATTGCAACCTGAGATAAATTTCCTCCATTCATGCATTTGATTTTCTTCCTGAAAGCTGTAGCTGGGGTTTTGAAGCTAAGAGCTCTGTGGTTGGGCAGAGAATAGCCCACGTAACGTGGTGCCTGCTCGCAGGAGCAGGGCTTACTGCTAAGCTTCCCGGTTAAACCACCTGATGGGATCAGCAGAGGTTAGCAGCACCGCAGGGGCTGGGTGGCAGAGGGCTTGAAAAACAACAAGTCAGCAGCACTGCCCTGAAAACCTGTTTTGTTTGGGTTTTTTTGTCCCCTCGCCCTGCACGAGATCCAGTTGGGCCTGAAAGGGAGCTGGAGAGGATGGAGTGGGGCATCACATGAAACTTTATCTGTTTTGGGGTTTCTGCAGCCCTGGGTGTTATCTTGTGCAGTGCCTGATATTCTCTGCAGGGTAAATATTTTCTCCTGCAGCACAGCAGCCCATGGAGGAGCTGGGAACAAGCCAGAGCAGAGGCATTGCTGGGAGGTTAAAGCCTGAAAGGGCTGGCACTGGGCTTGTGCCTGGTGTTCCAGCTTGCCAGCAGAATTAGGGCTGTACCAGTTCCCCTTCTTTTTGGGGCAGTGTGGGTTCCTGTGTTCCTTATTTCCCTCTTTAGAAAAAAAAGATATGTGTGAATTTTCCTGAGGTTCCTGACTTTCTAACTTTTGAGTGAATTACAGTTAACACTTTAAATTGCATCTTCCCTGAAGCACTGCTGCATCTTGGGGTGGGAACCCCAAGTTATCCTTGGATTCTCAGTGAATACTCTTCAACACCAGGCCATAAAACAGATAGTTAATGCTAACTCTATTTTTTTCCTTAATTAGTCTGTAGAAAAATCATAATGCTAAGGATAGTTGTGGGGAATAAGAGTATTTTTAGCTGGGTTCAGTGAGAATAGTTATTTTTATTTTGTTGAAACAGGAAACAAAATAATGTCAAGTCACATTTCAATCCAAAATGAAATCTAGTTTAAATTATTTTACACTATAATGGAGAGTTTTGGAATTCAGTGTCCATGACCACAAAATAAAAGAAAAAAATCCTTTGTTTAAAAACAAAAAAGCTCTTTAAAAAAGTGAAACTATTTTTTCAGTGTTTTCTTCCCAGTGGTTTGGCTGCAGTGACTTGACCAAAACTATTGAAAAATTCATCAAGCCAAATCTGGGCTGCTGGCAAACAAGTAATTGAAAAAAAAATTATTGTTATTATGTGGTAGGTTCAGAATTTGCTTCTTCGAGGGTGAATTCTGTTCCTCTGAAGATTGTGACAGAGGAGAAACATGACCCTTGTCCCACACTGCTGGAGGGGACATGTGTGACTTGAGTGCCAAATGTCACCTCTGGTTCCTGGTGCTGGAAGGCCTTTGGATATCATGGGCATGTGGGAATGCTCCCCAGCAGTAGGGTGTTCCCAGGGTCCTCAGGAAGCACTGGCACAAAGTTTTCCAGAGGAACTGTGGCTGTTCCATCCCTGGCAGTGTCCAAGGCCAGGTTGGACAGAGCTTGGAGCAGCCTGAGCTAGTGGAAGGTGTCCTTGCCCATAGCAGGGGTGGCACTGGGTGGCTTTGAAAGTCTCATCCAACCCAAACCATTCCGTGGTTCTGTGAAAGCTCTAGAAGGAGTGGGAGGAACCTACCCCAAACCCCAGAATTATGTGTTTATCTTGGATTTCTTTGCATCTTCCTCTGAAGCCTCCAAATCCTGCACTACCTCAGCACTTAGCAATGAGGTTTATTTTCTTTCATACTGTATAATTTATTGCAGAAGTGCCTTTTCCAGTCTCGTGTTAGGTTCTACTGCTGAATTGTTGGGTCATAAAGACCCCTCAGATGAGCATCCCTACCCTGTGCTGGCACCCAAGAGTTGGGAACTGTGGGGCTCTACCTTCAAGAGCCTTTGATGCGAGGCACCGTCCGGGTGTATATCCCTAAGCAGTCTCTTGATTAGTAAAATTCTCCCTTACCTCTTTTCTTTCCTTTTTTTCATTTTTTTTTCTGCAAAGCAATATAGTTTTGAGCTCTTTATTTAATCTCTGAAGTCAAAGGTATAGCAGGCATCCTGCTGTGATGTTTCTCCTGAAGCTGCTGCACTTGCAGCCCTCCCCCCATGATCCCATTGCATTGCTGTGTACTTTGGGTGGCTGCCCTAAGTTATCCTCAGATCCTGTGAATTGTCCTCATCAAATAATTATTACTAATGCTAGCTTTTTTTCCTTAATTACCCTGTAGAGAAATCATGGGGCCAAGGATACTTGTGGGGAATAAGTGTATTTTTAGCTGGGTTCAATGAGAACAGATACTTTGTTGAAACGGGAAACAAAATAAAGTTCAGATACTTTGTTGAAATGGGAAACAAAATAAAGTTAAGTCCTATTTCAATCCCAAATGAAATGTCTTAAATTATTTTACACTGTAATGGAGAACTGTGGAAATCTAGTTTACCATGAAAAAAAAAAATAGCAGTGTTTTTGTTTTACAAGAGAGGGAAGCAAGGCAGGATGGAGGAGCTGGTGTCACACCAGTCACACATGAAGTGCATGGCACATTTGTGTCCTTGGTGGATGCAACAGCTGGACACAAAGAGCAGCTCAAAGGTATTTTGGGACAAATTTTATGTTCTTGTCCCCAGTACACCAGCAGCAGTACTGGGACTCAACAAGGCTTTCTTGTAGTGCATGAAGGGAGCCTACAGGAAAGATGGACAGAGGCTATTAGAATGACAGGATGCAGACAGAAGGTAGATTTAAATTAGATACTAGGAAAAAAGTAGGTGCTGAGGCCCTGGCACGGGTTGCACAGGGAATTTGTCCCTGGCCTATCTCTGGAAGTGTCCAAGGCCAGGCTGGATGAGGTTTGGAACAATCTGGGACAATGCAAGGTGTCCCTGCCTAGCAGGGGATGGGACTGGAAGATCCCTTCCAAACCAAAGCATTCTGTGATTCCGTGGTCCAAGACCTGGGGTTAGCTGAAGGGACTGGTGTTGGAGTCACTGACAGCAGGGAAGATTAGAACACAGAGTTGGTAAATCCCAAAGCTGTCTTGATTAGGGCCAGTCCCAACTGTCCTTGCTGCTGGTGGAGGTAAACAAACACTCGCCAAGCTCATGTTCATTTCAAAACAGTTTACTTGTCCTGTCCTGAAAGTACCTGTCTCTCTGTTTGCTTTGTAATAACAAACACCTCCCTGTCCTGCTCCTGCCTGCCAGGGCTCAGCCAGGTCCCCTGGGTGATAAATGTGGCTCTGCAAGTGCTTGCAGTATCTTCACACCCTGAAGTCAGCAGGCTGCTCTTCCCATCCCCATTGCTGGCTTCTTGTCATCCGTGACTTGCTGCAGTTTAGGGGGGAACAACCACAGGTGGAGTGGGGCCACCTGGGAACGGAATTTTTGGAGATCTTTGGCAGCATTGCTGGTGCAGAGCACCCAACAGAGTGACAGTCTGGGAGTGATCGCAAAAAAATGTGCTTCAAGCCTCAGAAAGGAGGCTGGAAGCTGGTGGCTGGCCAGTAGCTCCCAAAAATTCCTGTCTGGGGAGGTGCTTGGTATTTTTGGACTCGTTCCCTAAGGCAGGCGTTTTCCTGGTGAATTGATTCAAGCTGCCTCATCAGCTGCTGGAAGGAGCTAAAAGCTGGGGATGGCTTTGAGAGGAGGGTTAAGCTAGTGGGCTTGGCTCATGCTGCTTGTGCAAAGCAAAGATTGGAGGGTCTGGCTTCCCCCTATCCTAGGCTGGGCATTACTGTTGCAACTTTTGTCAGTGGGGTGGGTTTACAGGGAGCCTGTCCCTGCCACTCAGCAGCATCCCTGGGCTAGGTGAGACCTTTGGTGGTGCTGTGGTGCCTGTGCTGCGTCCTGTTTCTTGCTGGGACAGCTGCTGGGAGCCCAGTGCAAAACCTGGGTCCATCTGGGTACTACATTTGCTTTCCTAAGTGCAGTGGGAAATTTTGTGGGAGAGCATGGCTTGAGATTCTTGTAGCCTGAAAAATGGGTTTAGGGTTTGCAAGGGCATCTAAGAAGAAACTCTTTTATGGAGAAATTATTCCCTGTGGTGAGGCCCTCTGGGCACAGGTTGCCCAGAGAAGTTGTGGCTGCCTCATCCTTGGAAATGTTCCAGGCCAAGCTGGATGGGGCTTGGAGCAACCTGGGATAATGGAAGGTGTCCCTGCCCATGACATGAATGAGATAAAGTTTCAATTCCCTTCCAATCCAAGACATTCCATGATTGTGTGACCTTCCCAAGCTGTGAGAGCTGCCTTAGATGATGCTCTTTGCCCACAGCAGTCACAGGGATCTCAGTTGAAAACAGGAGGTTTCTCTGATTGAAGTGGAAATCACTTTTCCATAATGCAGTAAATTTGCTGGATGAAAGCTGGCTGTCTTGATCACATCCAGTTCACGTCTCCAGGAGCAGGAGCTAAGGAGGGCACTCTGTCCAGCCCCAGGAGAATGTAAAGCTTTGGTGACTGGCTCAGTCTGGGGTCAGAAATAAGTGAGTCAAATGCCTTGCTGGGGTGTTTGTCACATTGTGCCTTTATTTGCCAAGCAGAGGTTTCCAAAAGTTGGGAAAAGCATGAGGGATGCTGGCCATGGTCACCTTTGTCATGGTAACCTGTTCATGTGGTGTTGGACACTGACCCCACAGGATTCCCTTTCCCCATCTGCTTCTCCAGACCTTTTGGCTTCCTGACTATTAATTTTTTAATTATTATTATTGTTGTTGCTATTAC
Source organism: Taeniopygia guttata (assembly GCF_048771995.1). Lineage (NCBI taxonomy): Eukaryota > Metazoa > Chordata > Aves > Passeriformes > Estrildidae > Taeniopygia > Taeniopygia guttata. The sequence goes on along the minus strand of NC_133063.1, from coordinate 4,378,160 downwards.
CAGAAGCAGTAGAAGGAAACCTCTACTCTCCCTTCTGCATGTACGGAATTCCAGAAGGAGCTGTGCTTTCCCCAAATCCTTTTATTTTCCACTAGAATATTTAGAGTATCTGATCTCATGGCTACTGCCTGTAAGGGAACTGATAAGGTCAATGACTGATGGTACCAGGGTGAGTGTGATATAAAAGCCAATCTGCTGCGTGTTTTAGAACATAAATATTAGAATGTGGTGGAATACTGGGGGTCCAGAGACAGGTTTGGGAAGTTTTATTTGTTTGTGGGTCTAGTTGACTGGGATTTTTTAGGGTTTTTGGGTTTTTATTTAGAACTGAAGGAAATAAATATTCAGAAATTCTCTGAATATACTCATTTGTGCATGGAATTTTTCAGGTGAGCTTAACTAGTAAGTTAAGGGTTAGGTAAGTTATTTTCCACTTTCCTCTGCAATGTGGCACAGATTTAATTGATGATTCCTCTTTCCAGTTCCAGCTGGGCAACTCATGTTGGGCAGAATGCACAGAGATCCCTGTGATTGAGTGTCCTGGTTTAGGGCAAATTCAGGAGAAAATCTCCAAGGGGTTCTTCTAGAAAATGGCCCCTCCCCCAACTAGTTCAGAAAAATATTTCTTTGGAGAAAAGTGGAAAAAAAAACCAACTGTTTATTTAACAGGCAGAGCATTAACCAGCACAAAAAATGAACAATATTAAACAATAAAATCTCTTGCTGTTCTGAAGAGATGGCAAATTCAGAAAATCCCTGTTTGTCTCAGTCTCTTATCAGGTGTAAGCTCCCAGTGTTTTTCTAGATTTTCAGTCCACAGCAGGTTTAAACAGTTCCAGAAAAGAAAAACCACAGTCCAGGGAACTTCTCTGCCTCAGCTAGCTAAAAACCAACTAAAAGCAAAGGAGAGCTCTGTCCTGATATGTGTTCTGCAGACAGTACAGTCCAGGAGCAGGATGCAGGGGAGCAAGTGCAGTTTCTGAAAACAAACCCCACAATTCTTCTCTGCCTACAGCTTCACTATCAGGACCAGTCTTAAATGCCCAAAACTTATTTTTGGACTAAAAATGAATGGGGATACAAGCATCATAAAGTCACCCCAGGGCAGTGAGCCAGCTGTAGGTCAGAGGGAATTGCCCCTCCTTCACATCTTCCTTATGCAACCCCATCCCAACCAGCAGCATGCCCAAGGCTGGGAAGGATTCTTCCCTTTGGTTATAGCAATGGGAAGCCATGGAAGATTCTATTCTGATGTTGCAGAAGGTGGCTGATGTTGCAAAAAGCATCTTGCTTCCTCATTCCTATCTCATCTTCCAGAAGTGTTGAATTTGGGATGCACGGGGGCTCTCCTGTCCCTATCCTTGTTGCACAGAAGAGCTTCCAAAAAAGAGTTTCCAAAAAGGGGGAAAGCTGTGGTGAAGAGAAGCAGTTGATCAGAATGGAGGTGAGAATCCTTAGGGATTGGAATGTCATGAGGTTTAACAAGGCCAAGTGCTGGGGCAGCCCCCGGGATCAGCCCAGGTTGGGGATGAGCAGAGGGAGCAGCGCTGGGAGAAGGAGCTGGGGGTGCTGTGGGTGAGAGCTGGACCTGCCCCAGCCTGAACCCCCCTGCCCTGGGCTGATCCCCAGCGTGGGCAGCAGGGCAGGGGGGTTCTGCCCCTCTGCCCCTGTGCTCAGGGCTGTTCCCCTGCACAAGAGAAGCTCCAGGGAGAGCTCAGAGCCCCTGCCAGGGCCTCAAGGGGCTCCAGGAGAGCTGCAGAGGGACTGGGGACAAGGCAGGCAGGGACAGCACACAGGGAATGGCTCCCACTGCCAGAGGGCAGGGACAGATGGGATATTGGGAATTAGGAATTGCTGGCTGGGAGGGTGGGCAGGCCCTGGCACAGGGTGCCCAGAGCAGCTGTGGCTGCCCCTGGATCCCTGGAAGTGTCCCAGGCCAGGCTGGATGGGACTTGGAGCAACCTCATCAAGTGGGAGGTGTCATTGTCCGTGGCAGGGGGTTGGACTGGATGACTTTTGAAGGTTTGTTCCAACCCAGACTGTTCTGTGACCCTATGATTCCCGGGAGGGGAGGACCAGCTGGCTCCTCCTAGCATAAAATCCATCCGGGATTGGCAGCTCCAGTGTTCTGGCTGGTGGCCAAGATATGTTCTCTGAATGCTGCTACAAGCTGGTGTACAGACACAAAAATGCTTTTTGCCAGTGAGCCACGGGCGTGATTTAATAGGGATTAAGCAGCCTCCATGCCTGCCCTGCTGCTGACCAGGGTACATTGCTCCCACCCCGTCCCTCCCATGGGCAGTCACCAGCATGAAATAATCCATCAGCAGGTTGACATCTCAACTTAGAGTTGGATGTGTCTTTTAGGATTACAGAGCTTTTCACAGCCCAAGTGCCCATTATATTGCTTGGGTGACTGGAAAGAAAAGATTTTGTCCCGATTATGGTTTTGCTTTGGTTATTTACAAACAACGATGTGCAGTGGCCGACACATGCACAAGTGACTGTGTATGGATGAGCTTGTGGTTGTGATGCTTTTATTTGGGATGTGGGCTGTGCTCTCTGCCTGCAGAGCGCTGCCTGCATGGATAGTTTTATATGCTGGCTGCTGCTTCCATGGGATCGTGGCTCATCCCTTGGGGTGCCAGAAGAACTGGGCAAAAAAAACAGGTGTTAGTTGCCTGAGGATTGCAGCCTGCCAGGTGAATCGCAGGAGGGCACACACAGGTGCATGATGCAGGTGTGCAAGTTCCTCTGGCAGAAGAACATCCTTGGTTCATGTCTTCCAGCACAATCCCTGCAGCCAGCACGTCCTGCCCAGCTGCCAGGGTAATGCTGTGTGCTCTCCAAGGAGAAACAGTGCAGCTCTGAAGAGAAATGCATGTGTGAAATGCTCTTTCTTCGGGTATTCATAATAGTTGTTCAATATCTTTACCTGGCAACATTTTCCTTGTAAAGGTGAAAAATAACAAGGGTAAGATGTAACGTGGGCTCTTGTTCCATTAGCTTATAGTAGAAGCAGGGGAATGTGGAAATCTATTTTCTGGCTTAAGTCATGGTTTGTAGCATGAACCCGTGTAAAATAGGTTATAAAAATCAGGCTGTTCACAATTCAGGGCTTGGTGGTTGGAGATTTTTTTAGGGCCTGTTTCAGATTTTATATCTAGAAATGTTTCTGCATTTGCATGTATTGAATTCATATCATAATCTGAGTGTTCCTTGCTGCAGCCAGGGATGCCTCAGTAATCTCCCTGCCCTGACATCCACCATAGTGGAGCATCCTGCCACAAGGTGAGCCCATAAACCCACCTCCTCTCACTTGGTGTTCAGACAGTAGTTTTCTTGGTTGTGTGCTGTTTTTCCCTTTCCTTTTTTGATAGTATCTATCACAAGCCAAAGGTAATGTCTTCCCCCAGGCAAGGAAGCCCATCTGGTGGAAAACCATTCCAACCTCATGAACAGATTTGACACACTAAAAGACTTTATGTTTTTAAAGGTGATCTACCTTTGGTTTTGTTTAAAGAGAAAAAAGGAATAAAGATTCACTTTCCAACCACAAAGAGTTGCTTATTGCAGGGAAGGAAGCTGCGTAATAAATTGCTGTCTGGGTGAGAATGAGGATTTCTGGCTTTCTGGTTACTCCTCTCCCTTTTTTGTGGGATCAAGCTGGCTGTTTTGGTTTGGATTCTGCTGCAGTTGTCTGCCCCTCTTTTTTTTCCCCTCCATTTATTTCTATGTTTGTTTTGATGGCTGTGTTTCAATGCACCATGATGTTTGCCTGCTGTGTTCTGTGCCAGGCTCATGAGTGGCACTGCAACGTGGCAGCTGGTGGGCTCCTCTGCTGTCACTGGGGCTTTTCTGCATCACCAGGTACCAGAAAGCAGACCTGAGACTGGAGGGATGATGAAACACATCAAATGCTCAGCCAGCTGCGGATGCATCAGCATCTGAAAAGCCCACGGCTGGCTCCAGCAGTAAACACTCATGTGGTTTTCAAAGGTGTTTACATTTTAATTAGAAAAGGGTCAGATCCGGGGTATAATAATTTACATTTCTCTGCTTGATGTTTTGATGTCTGGAAAGGTAGTGGTTTTGGAGCAGCAAATCTAAGACACATGATGCTTTGTGGAGATGCAGCAGTACCTGGGTACAGGGAGTCATGGTTCATCTCTGTTGCTTTTATTTTCCATAGTAACTGTTCCTGAGGATGGCTGGGTATGAGAGCTGCCTGCCAGCAATAAAGATAAACTGCTCGTCTCCTTCTCTGAGATGCTCTCACCGCTCGAGAAAGACGCATTGCTAATTACTTGTTGTTGGAAAAGGGCTGGATGAGGAGAGGGAAAATATTGCTGCAGAAGGGGCTCATTAAAAGGAGATGCTGGAAATCGAGCCGGGCTGATGGCGAGGACTCCCAGCCCCAAACGCAGACAGCCAGAGGTGCTTGTGCTGCTGTCAGAGCGTGGGCTGGTGGGTGGTTCTTTGCAGACTCAGACAGACAGAGCATTTCACCTGACCCAAAGGTGCTGATGAGAAGCAGATAAGAAGTAGAAGGGCTGTCCTGCACTATCTGCTCTTCCCCGGTCTGGGTCTGTGTGGTCAAAGCATCTCTCTTGTCTGGGGTTGCAGGGACTTCCTCCTTGTGTGTGTGCTTCAGCAGCAGCTTTGGGAAGCCCAGCTTGGAGTCTCAGTGAATGTGAGGGAGGTGATGATGGAAGGTTTGACCATGAGCTGCTCCTCCCTGCCCAGCCCCAGAGAAGCAGAAGAGGGTGTCACCTCAGCCTGGATATCCACCTCCACCTGCAAGGTGATGTCCACATGGCTGTAGGGGGCAGAGACAGGAGAGCAGTGGGGTGGGTTTTGGAGCCTGCACAAGAGATGTGAAAGTTATTGTTGGTTGCTCATGAGAGAGGATGTGATGTCGGGGCCTGGGCTGGGGCCTTTCCCTCTGTCTCCCTGGGGATCAGTTTGGTTTGGTTTTAGCATCTTCCCATTCAGGCACAGACAAATCTGGGCTGCTGAGCTGTTCTCAGGTGTCTCAGAGCAGAAGGGACCTGCAGGATCACAGTCTGTTATAAACACCCAAGGGATAACTAACACGAGTGGGTTGCTGGATGTCCTATCAAAGAACATTCTGGAAGCAGGTGGCTGCACTGGTATGTGAAGAATTTGTACTGCAGCTGCCTTTTATAGGAAGCATCTCTTATTCCTAGAAAACTCTAGGATGATAAATCCCATGTGGCAAAAGGCTCTCAGGGATGTCAGGATATCTCTGTAGCCTGTCACAGCCTGTCTCTGCAGCAGCTGGCCTATGATGGCATTTCTGAGAAATAAATACTATGTGCATAAAGGATGCTCTGCATTCCTCCTGGCTTCACTTCGGAGTCACAGAGGAATGGAGGATTGGCCTGGGATTTTCTTAGTGTCTAACAGGAGGATAAGCAAGGAAGAGACATGAGTTTTCCAGTTAAATGCTGTCAGTCAGTCAAGCCTAAATAGCCGAGGCCATGCTGTTGGAAAGATGAACTGAGCACTTGTCCTTTATTGGGCTTTGGTGGTGGTTACACCTTTCAATAATTGAATTTCAGTTCAGGTGAGAGCAAGCTCAATGCATGAAGTAGTTCTGCTTGAACTCAATATTTTAGAGATCCTTGCCAATGACCTTACCTAGGCATTGGTGTTGGTTATTAGCTCCTGGCTATGTAGTTCTCAAGAAGATCTGCTTACAACTTTCACCATTTTGTTGGTGTGTGACAATGTGTTATTCCTGTTTCTCTTGCCTTTGGAATCCACAACCTTCAAATAAACTCTTATGTGTGCAAAAGCATTCTAAGCTCTAAGCTTCCATCCAGTGGAAGCAAAACACTGGGAAAAGCAATCTTCATTTTCTTTCCTTTGCTGGTACTCAATCACAGTGGACCTTGCATAGGAGCAAGATGTGCTGTTCTTGTCCTAATAGCAGGTCAAGATGTGGGTTTGTCTGGATGAATTGAAGCAAGAACTGGCATGGTATTAGGTCACCCCTGCCCCCTACAGCTCTAGGCTGGTGCAGAGGGGCTGGAAAGCTGGGAAAGGTCCTGAGGATTCTGGTGCTGAGGCACCTGCAGTGCTGGGGACAGCTCTGTGCCCTCAGGACAAGAGAGACACTGAGGGGCTGCAGCGTGTCCAGGGCAGGGAACGGAGCTGGGGAAGGGGCTGGAGCCCCAGGAGGGGCTGAGGGAGCTGGGAAGGGGCTGAGCCTGGAGAAAAGGAGGCTCAGGGGGACCTTGTGGCTCTGCACAGCTCCTGACAGGAGGGGACAGCCAAGGGGGTCGGGCTCTGCTCCAGGGAACAGGGACAGGAGGAGAGGGAATAGCCTCAGGCTATGCCAGGGGAGGGTCAGGTTGGATACTGGGGAAAAATCCCTCCATGGAAAGGCTTGTCCAGAGCTTCTGGCATAGCTTCTGGCAGAGTCAGTGCTTCCCAGGGCACTGGTGGAATACCCGTCCCTGGAGGGATTTAAAAGCCATGTGGATGTGGCACCTGGGGACATGGGTCAGTGGTGGCCTTGGCAGTGGCAGAGGAATGGACTTGATGGTCTTGGAGGGCTTTCCAATCTAAACAATTCCATGATTCAATGATTCTGTAAGGATTGTTTTAGGAAGATCTCTTTATGGTAGCAGTTTTGTTGTAATGTTGCTGTGCCAGGATGTTTTTGCCCAGAAGCGTTTTGGGGCTTGAGTGTGCCAGCCTTGTCATGGCTGGCACACAGGTGGGTCTCATCCCAGGGGACAATCTGTGGGAAATTGCCCTGCTGTTCTGTCTTGGCACTGCCAGACTGCTGCAGTTCAGATTTTGGAGAGCTTTTGGTGTGGAGGGGAATGGCTGTAGGTGCCTCCCTGGGGGAGGATGTGCCTGTGGGGTCCTCTCACCCAGCCTCCTGTCAGTGAGCTGATGGAAATGCACCACTGTCCTGCATGTCTGTGGTCTTCTCATCACGGACTCACCCCTTCTTAAATCATTTTGGTGCCAAGTGCCACTCTCCTGTTGCCTCCCAACCCAAACTGGGCTCCTTCTCCATTACTGTTCTTCACCTGTCAAACTCACTGCTTGTTTCCACAAGTTCAGCAGGCCTGGAGCACCTTTGGGAGAAAGGGAATGAGTCTACAAGTGTCATAAAAAATGCTTGTTCTTATTATTTGCTGATGAAGGGTAAAACTGTATAATTGCTAAAAAAACTGTATCATCTTGCTAGAGCAAGAACCCCATTTAGATCACCCTTAATAACAGCTATTAATAATAATTATACATTACAGTAATGCTGATAATTACTAAGTTATAATAAGCAGTTTGCACATCTATTGACTTTTTCTGCTGATGATTCTTTCTTTTATGGTCACAGTAATGAGCACAACATGGGTTCTGTAAAATCATAGGATTTTACAAGGATTTAAGTTGGAAGAAACCTTCAAAGTCCTCTAGTTCTACCCTCTTGCCATGGGCAGGGACATATTCCACTGCATGAGGTTGCTCCAAGTCTCATCCAACCTTGCCTTGAACACTTTCAGAAATAGGAAAGATTTGGAGGGTAATTTTCAGACCTCCAAAGCTTACAAACTTTGTGCTTTGACAGAGTAGAGGGGAGGGTAGGGGGAAGTGGGAAAAAAAAAAGCAAATTTGAGATTGATCTCTATTTGTTGTGATTAAGGAATGTACCTGGTGTCTGGGAATCCTTTGTGCTAGGTGTTGAGCCAACACAGAGCCAAGGGATCACTGCTTCGTGAAGGGCTCTCACCAACATTTGTTTGCTCAGGGAGGGAAGATAGTAACTGCTTTGATGCTCAAGTGTGGGTTTGGGTTTTTCTTTGAAAAACATTTTTGTATGTGTTTTGAGGGTGAGGTGGAAAACCAGCTCCAGGCACAGATCACCAGGAAAAGCAGGAATTTTTTTTCCTGTTGAGTGATGGCTTCCTTTAGAGACAGGTGAAGCTTCCACAAGATTAATTTGTTTTAGAGTTTCCCACTAGAGATCCACAAATATCTCAGATATGTGGTTTGTGTTGTCTGAAATAAACAAAAAAACCTTTGTGCTTGTGTAATGTGTGGCCCAATGTGATGGAGGATAACATCTGACCCTGCTCACTCTATCCTGAGTGATGCCACCTGTATAATTTGTCTCCTGCCTCGTGCCATCTCTCCATGCCATCACACCCCTCCAGGAACCTCCTGTTCTCCCAACTCTTTCTTTAGCACTTCCTGTTTGATAATTGGTGCTTTCCATTTGGTAACTGGCACTAATTAGTGAAAAGGGGAGAAGCATGCCCTCCTCCAGGGCTTCACACTCTCTGGGGCTCCTTTTTTTCTTTCTTCACTTTCTTCTTTTTTCTTTTTCCTCTTTAATATGGCATATGATTTTTGTTCAGGAGCTAATGTGTGATATTGGTCTACATAATGAGCCTTTTTGACAGTCTGGGCACATTTGGGAATAATTCCTTGAGCAGATGAAATCCTTAGGCCAGAACTGCTCATTCTCGGCAGTTTCCAAATGAAGCCACAATTGTTCAGCAGTGACAGAGGAGAAAATAGTTCAGGAGCTGGAAACTACATGAGTTGGGAGCAGATATTTTTCCCCCCCCATTCCCTTCTGGATGGCATGTGACTCACTTGGAGTTCCTTGGTGATTTTATAGTTGTAAATACGCATTCCTGGTGAAGGAGAGGGTGAAGGATGAAGTTGTTATGTCCTGCAGTGTGCTGGCAGCTCCAATGTATTCTCCCTCCCAGCTGCAGGAAGGGAGGAATATGAGATTTAGCACAAGACACTGGGCCAAGGCCTAGTTTTTTCCAAACGTAGAATTGTAAAATATCCTGAGCTGGAAGAGACCCACCAGGATCATCCAGTCCAATTCCTGGACCTGCACAGACCCCCTAAGAATCCCACCCTGTGCATCCCTGGCAGCGCTGTCCAAAGGCTCCTGGAGCTCTGGCAGTGCCCATTCCCTGGGGAGCCTGGGCAGTGCCAGCCCCTCTGGGGAAGAGCCTTTCCCTGATATCCCACCCAAACCTCCCTGGTACAGCTCCAGCCATTCCCTGGGTGCTGTCCTGGGCCACAGGGAGCAGAGATCAGTGCCATGCCCAGCCCAGAAGCTGGTGATTTCCTTTCTTTATGGTGTTACTGTCATTGAGCCCTGGAGAAGCAGGAAGGAGAAGGGAATTATAAATCTCCTACGTCTCCTATAGAGACAATTTTCTGCAGTGAGAGGTTTCAGAAATGAATTCTGTTGTGATCTCTGTCTCACCTCCTCACTGGACCGTTCACAGTCGCACCATTAGCTCAGCATTATTTACTGCCACTGCCCTAGAGAAGCTTTTCAGTTGTCATCCTCTTCCTCACTCTCGTCCATTACCAACAGCTTCTCACCCATATCCAGCACAACTGGTGCTTTGGATTTATTAAATTAAGCATTTTAGTGTGACATTTTTTTCTCTTGTGCATATGTCTGGAGGTTTTCAGTAGTTTGGGTTTTAAGCAGGAGGCCAGAAAATATGTCCTTAAACGCAGGAATAGTACAGAAATGGAACATTTTTTTGCATGCCTGGAAGCCCTAAATGCAACCATCTAGGATTATTAGACATTGTATTGGAAATGCAGACATACAGCAAAAAATATCCAGCACTTGGTAACTGATGGGCTTTGTCTGCCGGGTTTCTTTTAATCTTTTTTACAATTACTGGGAAATAATACCTAACTGTCTTTTTTGTCCCGCTTCCTCAGGCCCCCTGTGTTCCAGGTGTGTCCCCTGAAGGGATGGAGAGCTCCTCGGTGGCGTCGGCCTCCTCGGAGGCGGGGAGCAGCCGCTCCCAGGAGATCGAGGAGCTGGAGCGCTTCATCGACAGCTACGTCCTGGAGTACCAGGTACAGGGGCTGCTCACCGACAAGACCGAGGGCGACGGCGAGAGTGAGAAGACGCAGTCCCATGTCTCACAGGTGGGTGAAAGCCTCACTGTGGGGTGGGAGAGGGGCTTGGGGCACACTGGGGGCTCCCAGAGTGTGTTCTCAGCTGAAGTAGGCTTTTCAGTGTTTGGATGTGAAGCAGGATGTGATAAAACACTGAATTTGGGGCAGCTCGCTTGTTTTGGGATTATTTGAGGTCTCCAAGCTGTTGGTAGCAGTCTCCTGATGCTGGGTTTGGTTTTTTATGGTCTCAAGGTGCATCACTGAAAGTGTTCCAGGCCATGTGGGTTAGGGCTTGGGGCAGCCTGGGACAGTGGAAGGTGTCCCTGTCCCAAGGAGTGGAATGAGATGGGGTTTAAGGTCCCTTTCAACCCAAACCATTCCATGATTCTACAAGGGGTTTAAGGTCCCTTTCAACCCAAACCATTCCATGAGTCTACATATGAAGGATCCTATTGTAAATGCAGGCAAACCAATAGGAAAAAATGACGATGTCTGACTCAATTCAGAAGGCTGAATTATTTCTTCATTGTAACTATGCTAAAATACATAAATATACTATATAAAAGGAGGTTACTAAAACTACATAATACTTTCTTTGACACTCTCTCTAACTGTAACACAACTCATGACTTTCTCTGGAGAGTCCAGCCACGGGTGGGTTGGATTGGCCATCAGGCTCAAACAATCCTCACCAGAATCCAGTCAAGCACTCACTCAGGTAAACAATTCTCCAAACACATTCCACATAGAAAAAACAAGGAGCAGAAATAGAAATTGTTTTCTTTTTCATTTCTCTCTGTGCACCTCTATGAAAATCCTGAGAGTGAGAGAAATGTGCTTGCCACAGGATCCCATCTCTGTCTGGTATCAGCAGTGTTTGATATGATCTGTCTGAACTCTGAAGGTTTGCTGGAGCTGAAGATCTGACCCAGAGCTCTAGACCTGTTTTATATCATCCCAGTGTAAAGAAATGAGCAAACAAAAGAACCTTTTTAAGAATAGATTTTGGTGAAGAGGTCTTTTACAATTTGAGGATCAAAGCCCTTAGAAGTTGGGGAAAATATATTTAAAAATCTAGTGATCCAAAGTGTATTTTATTAACCCAAGGCTGGAAGATGTCTGTGTTTGAAGTGACACTTTGGAGGGGCTTCAGGTCATACAGACAAGTTCTGCTTATTAATGTGTCAAGCTCAAAAGTAGTATTGAATTAGAAATAAATTAATAGACAAAGTTTTGTAACCCCTTCCAGCCTGTCCACTACTCTGCCAATAAGCCCAGGCTCCCTCTGCATCTTAAGGACAAAAATTTCTAATTCTCATGGCAGCCCGTGTACATTTTTTGCATTAAGATCCTTGATTGCAACAATCAAATCCATCTTCCAGTTGTGGAAATGGCATTTTAGCTTTCCTTCCTGGATTACCCTGGAAAAAAGGAGCTGCTGAGTTTTTAATGTCAGTTCTGAGAGTGTTCTCTTTCGAGATGGCTGGGTTTTATTTTAAAGGAAAAATTCATAATAATGAAAGTTCTGAGCTTTAAACCTTTTAATTAAACCACTTACAGAGACAACTCAAATGAAGCAGCTAAATGAGGCTGAACCCCAGACCATTGATGCAGAAGTTTAATTAGGATTTATTGTGAAACTCCATCAAAATGCAACATTTTGTATTTCTAGGACTGTGTATTGGACAAAAAGTGAGGATGGGCTTTTACTCTAGGTCACTTGCATTTTTCAAGCCATATCTTAATGGATGCACTAAGAAGGAATTATCTCTTGCCTTACAAAGGTTTTTTTCATTTTGCCACCCATAAGAAATAATCAGGAATTTTTATTTCTGATTTTCTCTTTCTGATCAGTTCTTAGCAAAGCAAGGAATAAACAGGCACATATCCTGCAGCTGACTGGAGTAACCCTGGTGGAAGCCTTCCTGATGGAAGGTGGTATGTTCCCTCATTAATGACAGGTAAAGGGAGAAAGATGGATTTCAGGGCAAGGCACTCGGATGAGACCAAGGAAATTGTTGTTAACTGCAAGGTTCTGCCAGAAACTAAATCTCTGATGTTGGGCAAGTTACTTAATCTCTCAGCAGTTTGTTTCCTTATGGCTGTGATGTTTTCCCTGCCTCAGAGTGGATAAATCCATTCAGCCATATGTGTGTGAGTTGCTTGGATGGTGCCACATCCCTGGACAATTGCTCTCCTTGCTGGGGGAAGGAAAGAAAGGTACATCCTCCTCATTCAGCTCCCAGGGAAGCTGAATCCATCCCCACTTCAGAGAATCCCAAAATGTGGATGTGCCCATGATGGGGATATCCCCAACCTTGCTCCCACCAGGAGAAAAGATGAAAATCAGAAGGAAAAAGGTGATTTTATTTTGCTGTGGAGATAGCAAGGAGTGATCTTGTACCTTGAGAGACCTTTCCAGACAACTGCACTCAAAACTATTAAAGGAGATAGGGATACATCTGGTAAATAAAAGGATCTGAAGAGTGATGGCATCATGAGCCTGTCCAGGGGGGTCAGCAGAAGTGGCAGGAGAGTAATGAGCAACTCTAATGACTGAAATCACCCCATCTGTGAGCTAGAATGGGCTCTGTGACGAGGGCAGGGATCATGGTCAGCTGTAGTGAAGACTCTTATTTTGTGGCCTCATCCATACCTGCCAGGGAGCTCTCAGGTGGTTGTTTGTATGGAAGTGACTTTTCATTTTCTTGGCACGTCATCCTTGGTGATGGTACCAAGCCTTGAGTGTCTCTGGAGCAGCCAAGGAAGACCTCAGAAGTGGGGCTGGTCAGTCTCCACTTCGTTGAAGGAGTGACAAAATGACTTTAGAATTAAGCAGCATCTTTCATGTTTGTCTAGTGAAAATTGCTTTTTTTTTTTTTTTGGGGGGGGGGTTGTTTTTGTTTTGTTTTTTTTTGTTTTTTGTCGTTGTTTCTCACCAGTATGATGCAGTCCTACATTTCTTTAGGGGAAAAAAATGGTAACAAATGACACCAAATTCAATTATTTTGATGGAGGCACCTTGGGGCAAGCTGGCCTAAGAACCTGCTAGTCCCCTATGGCTACATATGGTAATGGCCAAACCTTCTATACTCATTTTCTGTTTTGTTAAAAACAAAAACACAGGGTGTTGGCTGCTCAGGGCATGTATCTGTCCCTGAAGCAAACAGAGTTGGGAACAAGGGTTCGGAAAAACAAAAATTTTCCAACTTTCCATGGAAGGATTCCATGGAAATGAATGAAAGAGTCAAGTCACCCTAGTGTGTATCACCCACCTGGGATTCCAAGCACAGTCAGAGTCAGCAAGGAGGTATTGGGGCTGGATTTTATTGCAAAGCACCATATCAGATGCTTTCCTAAAGTTGTTCCTGTTCCTTCCCTCTGCCCACTGTCAGCGGGTGGAACATGTCCAAGCCAAAGCCTTTGGGATCATCCTCAAAAAGGAGGGGGTGCCACACGTGTGCAGCGATGCCCGCGGCAGGACGGTGTTTTCTGTGCGCTCTGACTGACGCAGCAATTTTGCCCAGCCCAGCTATTATTTTACACAATCCCTTTTTTTATCCCTTTTGCAGTGGACGGCGGATTGCAGCGAGCAGCTTGATGGCAGCTGTTCCCCATCCCGAGGGAAGGGCTCGTCGTCTCACGAACATAACCAGGTAGGGTTTGTGTTTAGTTCCTCCCCCCCAGACCTTCGCTTTTATTTCTGGTACTGCCTCGCCTGGGAGGTGCTGCCAGCTTTCCTTCTCCTGTGGAAGGGGAGACTTGTGCCTCTGCTTGGCATCCAAAAGCTCATTCCTGCCCAAACCGTGGGAAGTGGGCAACATCCTGATGTGTGGATGGATGCTTTCACCAGAAGCTTAAAGGGGAAAAGATAAGGAGTGTCACATTTATTCTGGAAGACTTTCTTATTGCCACTTGTGTGAGGAAGCCATTAGGAGCACCAGAGCTGACTTGGAAGCATGAGATGTAGCTGGAATGAGGGATCTTTGTGTAGCTGGGCTTGTCTGTTGTGTGCTGCAGCACAAGGATGGTGTTACAGGGAAGAGCATTTAGCAGCTGAGAGGGTGAGCTGGCAGAAGAAGCAAAGTTGCACGTGCTGAGAGCCTGTGTTGGTCGTGCAGTGACAGGAGCCAGGTGTGAGTCAGTTTTGGTGCTTGGACATGGTGTGAACACAAGTGAGGAGTGTTTACTCAGCACTCCTGGAGGTGGCTGTCCCTCCTTATGTGAGTACCCCCATGGAAGAGGGTTAGGTAGGGTGGGGGCTTGTGTTTGATCATTCTCATCTGATTGACAAGCTGCTGTGTCACCATGAGACAGTCAGCTCTGGGAGAGCAGCACTTGCTGAGGAGATGTGAAATTTAGGCATCTAAGGGAAGGGGAAACATCATTTCCAATTGCTGTGGCTGATGGATGTCCCACCCAGAGAAGTGGCTTCAAGTTGGTGGCTTTCCTTCTCTTGCTCTGCCTGATGTCCTTGAGATGCAGCCTCATGCATGGGATCCATGAGGGGGAATTTGGGAGCCCCTTGCAGGGTGTAAAAGAGGCTGTGCCAGTCTGAGCAGGGCATGCTGCAGCTCTCATTTTGGGCACAGCTTCCTCCCATGGAGCCGTGCTGAATGTTCTTGGGTGAGGGATGGGGGCTTAGGCAATCCCATCCCTGCTGTGGCCATGGGATGCTGGTAGCACCTCTGACACCACCTGCACCCAACAAAGGCAGTGTTGTTTTGTAGGAGGGTGTGTGCTGAACAGAAGCACTGCTTTGGAGGAGCTCCTGAAGGTGCCAGATGGAATTGTGGGTTTAATTTATTACAGCTGTGATCTGCTTGCAGCACAACCTCATCCAGGCAGACAGCTGCTGGGTGTTCAGCTGGGTTGAAATGGGAAATGGGAAAAGCCATTTCCATTGGGCTTCCTTGAGTGGATCAGGGGTTTTCCCTAGGGAAGAAGGTCCCTGGCTCTTCGCCCAAGGGCTCTGCTGTGGCTGGTGGGTACCACAGGAGGATGCAGGAGTTATGCATGGGTGTTACTTTCCTGACAACTTCCATCTGCCTGGTGCCACGCACTCTTTTTTCAGCTTACATGGGTTTTTTTTGTTTCCTTGCTGGCTTTTTTTCCCCCTGGAAGTTAAATGTATTTGATCTCCTCCTACAGGGAGCTCCTTTCCTACACACAAGCACCATTCGCTGATGCCCAAGCTGCTTACCCTGTGTTTGGGCTCTCTCCCAGCCTGCAGCAGAGCTAGTAATTATCTCTCTCCATGTTTGGCTTCCTTTAACTGTGAGTAACAAATTTTCCTTGGCACCAAAGAGGAGCTGCAAGCTATTGTTCCTCTGTCCAGGCAAGCATTTCTCTCACTGTCACTGATATATGAGTTAAACGCTGCTGGTGAGGACCAAGTGAAATTTGTTACCATTCCTGGCTGTTTTCATTGAAATCTTTCAATTAAAAAAAAAAAAAAAGTCATTACTAAGATGCTTGTCTTGAATTAAAATTATCAATCACTTTTCAAACCTGATAAGGAAGAAGCCAGCTAATTATTTCCCAAAGGAGGAAGGGGATGGGGTTTGGGAGTGGTTTTTTTTTGTGTTGTTTGGGGTTTGTTTGGTTTTGATTTTTTTTTGTTTTGGTTTGGTTTGGGGTTTTTTGTTTTGTTTTATTTTTGGTTTGTTGGTTTTTTCTTTTTTTTTTTCTTTTTTAGTTGGGGATTTTTAGGTATTTGAGAGCTTTGGGCAGGAAATGGAATTGCTAGTTTTCCTGTTGTATTTCCAGCTGAGATCTCTGCTCTGCCAGCCATACACTAAAAATACTTGGATGTGAGATTTCTGCTGGCTTCAGCTGATGTGAAAGTGTGGATTATGTATCAGTGACCATGGTATGCCTCACATGGCCATCAGAAAGGGCATTTATATGGAAATCTGGGTTATTCCTGGAAATATATTCAGCATGTAGTTCATTTTCTGTGAAGACGGAGTAGTCCAGTCTTGCTTTTTCAGAAGTTATTGGATTCCTAAAGGTTATAAGGAAGCCTAGAGAGAAGATGAATTTCTCATGACTGAAAGTCCCCCTATGCATCCCTGAGTACTTGATGCCTTTGAAATTCTGGGCTATACAATCCAGCAAGGTTAGAAAAATAAAAGACAGATTTATTTTTTTTTTAAGTGTGTTTGTGTTATGCATTTTTATATAGTATACATGTATATCAGCGTCCACTGGTTGCTGTACAAGTGAGGGGGCTAGAGCAATTTCTAAATAAAATACAATATAAGGGTAAAAATGAAGCATCTCGATGCAACCTGCAGTCCGGGATTTTCCTAAGTTGCTGGTTTCTGATGTTGTTGGGTGTTTCTGGAAAAGAGCACCACAGACTTGTCCTGCTCTTGCACTCCTTGGTGAGACCTGTATTAGCAGCTGTGTGAGACTTAAGAGTCAGTTCCCATAGGCTGGCAGATAGGCATCCCATACAGAGCAGTGGCTTAAAAACAAGGAAAATTCCCCCTGAAACCTCCTGGTCTTTCCAGTTCTGTGAGTGGGTGGGTGTGAGAAGATGATCTGCTCATGGGGGAATCTCCTGAGATATATTTTGTGAACTCATGTGCTGAGAAAATCCTGGTCTCACAATTACATTCAGCTCATCTGTAATTTTTGTTTCTGTTTGCTCTCTGTTTGCTGCACAGCGTGGCCATGTTCCACTAAACCCCCAGAAAGTTTGCCAGGCCTCACCTCATGTCAGCCTCTGGGGCAAGGACCAGGTACTCAAAGTATTATTTGAGCACCTTACTGCCTCTATAAATGCGGAAGGTTTAGATAATGGAATAATTTTAAACTCTTTTATGTTTGGATTTTTTTTTCTTCCCCAAAAAGCGCCAGTGGGAAGTTTTTATATAATGCTTTATTTGCATTCCCCTTGTGAGGCTGTGGCAAGTAGGAAGCTCTTTGATATATTTCTGAGAGCGATTCATTAAGTAAAAAAATCTGGTATGGTGCATATTGAGGGAGCCAGTAGAGCTCTTGGTACATGAAAGGCCTGGCAAGAACTCCATCCCAGGCTCCCCTTATGTAAAAGGCATTAACAAAAACCAGAACAACTCTGTGGGTTTGTGCCATTTTTCCAGGCAGTGGGAGATGGACAGCTGAAAATCCTCCCTCCTGACCAAGTCCCTCCTTTCCCCCGTGATGGTTGGCTGTAACACATCATTCCCAAGGAAAAACCTGTGTTGTTGGCAGTAAACAGGACTTGTTTTCATTCCACTGCTTGTGTCCATGCCCCACCAGGTGCTGCAAGAGGTGGTACAGGGTTTGGTCCCTCAGAGGCTTCTGCAGTCGGCGGTCGTGTTGCCGATCTTCTTGTAGCACCCTTGTCCTGTCCTCCCTGAGGAGCTGGTGGTGAAGGAGATGGCTGGGTTTGCCCTCCTATTGAACCAGAGCAGCTGTGGCTGTCCCTGGATCCCTGGAAGTGCCCAAGACCAGGCTGGTTGGGTCTTGGAGCAGCCTGGGACCGTGGAAGGTGTCTCTGCCCATGGCAGGGGGTGGAATGAGATGAGCTTTAAGGTCTTGTCATTCCGTGTCCATGTCTTGCAGTCATGGCTGGAAAAGCTGCCCTGTTGCCAGAGCAAAGGCAGTAAGATGTGGGACAATGTGTGAAGGCTGTCTCTTGGGTAACAGCAGGTTGCAGTGCACAGAAGAGCTCAGTTTCAATGGAGAGTGGAAAAATCAATTTATCTGTGCAGAATTCTTCCACAGTTCCAGAAAATTTTCTTTTGCAGCTATCACTGCTGCTTGACTTCCTGTGATCGACCACCAGGAGACTCTCCCTGATGGATGCTGCAGAAGCAGAAGGGAAAGGATTATGGTCTTGGACAGGCAACAGGGGCCATGTCACTAGGTCCATATTAACTGAAGTTAGGAGTGAAATTGTCCTGCTGGCTTAATTCCAGTGACATCAGGAGGCAGCATGTAATGCCTCAAATTCTTGGCTAACCAGATAGGGCTGGAGAGACAGTGGATTGGCAGGGTCTCTTGACTAAATTTGTAATTAATTTTCCCTGTGCTGGTGGACAGCCTGTATCTCACTTGAGTTGCCCATCCTTAGGTCCAGATCTGAAAGAAAACAGGAAGGATGACTCTGGAAGGACTTTTAGAAATTATAGGATGCTAAGGGAATGGAATGGCTGTTAAAATCACCCACCTGCCATAGGCAGGGACACCTTTCAGTAGAACAGGTTGCTCAGGGCCTTATGTGCTGTGCCAAGGTTGGGGCATCCACAGACTCCCTCAGCAACCTGAGCTCACCACCCTCACAGTAAAAACATTCTTCTTAATATCCAGTCCAAATTTCCTCCCTTTCATTTTGTATCCATTACTCCCTGTCCTGTCACTATAGTTCTTGATGCAGAGTCCCTCTCCAGCTTCCCTTTAGGCTCCCTTCAGAGACTGGAAGGGTCTGTGAGGTCTTCCAACAACCTTCTCCTCTCCAGGCTGAACAGCCCCAAGTTTCTCAGCCTGTCTTTACAAAGGTGAGGAGCTCCAGTCCTTTTATCAACCTCATGGCCTCTGGACTTGCTCCAGCTGTTCCATGTTTGGGGAACATGTTGATGGCTGCCTGCCTGGTGGAGGAAGAGAGTCAAACTTTAAGTGGGGTGAGCTGCCCAGGAGCAAAGAGCATCTCTGAGAAAACCAGTCACTTTTCTGCCTGTAATTGCTGGGTGATGCTTCCTCGTTTAGTGAATGCCTGCTCAATTACAAGCCTGCTCAATTGTAGCTGGAGCAGACTGCTGAGAAAGAAATCAAGTCCTTCAGCTAATGTATAGGTGTAACTTTCTCCAGGACTTCTGTTTGGCCTTGTCCACATGAAGCACCAG
The DNA here is from genome assembly GCF_048771995.1 of Taeniopygia guttata. NCBI lineage: Eukaryota > Metazoa > Chordata > Aves > Passeriformes > Estrildidae > Taeniopygia > Taeniopygia guttata. Next base: position 4,359,369 of record NC_133063.1, on the reverse strand, counting down.
TGCCTCATGAAGCAGACACCTGCTTGGGTGTCAGGAGTCTGGGAGGGAGATTTTCACTGCTTTCACTGCTCTGGAGAAATTCTCCTGCTTACTGAGGGTGGGAGGAGGTGTCTTCTGGGCCTGGTGTCACCAGTGGCTCACACGAGAGGACATCCTGTCACCCTCATTTTCCATTTGGGTGGAGAAGACTGGGTGATGTCTGTCTGCCCATTGTAGAGATTTCCACACACGTATTTTTGTGAGACTTGATTTATCTTTGAGGCCTCCATCTTTCCAGGTTTGGATGAATAGGTCAGTCACTGCTGGAGCTCTAGGCAGGGAATTTCCTCTGAGGCTGGCACAGGGCTTTGCTGGTGGGTTTTCACAGCACGTCTGGAGTTCTCAGGGCTATTATGAGAACCCTCAGTGTTCCTCCTCTTCATCCTTGTGTGTAAATGAGCTATCTAGCACATCCTTGGCTAGCATGGTTCTTCCACTGTTGTCTAAAAAATGCAGCCACACAAGCTTGGTCCTTTCCCAGGTAGTCCAGAAAGATCTTGTAAGCTTTTACCTCCTACTTCCAAATCCATCAGGTCCTTTGGTCCTGTATTATGAGACAAGTGTAGATAAAACCTTACTTTCCCTGGTAGAAGATGATCTCTAAGCAATGTTTGGTGTCCCTTCTACAGATTGGAGAGGGCTGGGGAAGGTGGACATAGACCTGGGAAGGGAAGGAGCAGAGCTGAAGAGGTTGAGGCTTCTGCATCACATTTTTATAACAGTTTCTGATGTTCTTACAGCTTTATGTAATACTTTGAGAAGAAAGAAGGTAGCAAGTTTACCCTACTAAGTTATTTAGAGTAACCTTATTATTGGTTTTTTGTTGCTTTTTTTTTTTTTATGGTGTATTTTAAGGTATTAAAATAATTAAGCCTTTAGTTTTCCTTATTAAAATTTGAGTGGCTTTTCTGGAATAGGTCTAGGGAGATACTTGGAGTGCAGTGCAAAAATTCTGCATAACAGGAAGATTTGGCAGCAGCACAAATTTGGTGTGTGAAAAGCTCCACTGCAGAAAAACCTCAAAAAGGGCCTTTTATACAATAGCTGTTTTCTGTTCTGACCAGGAGTGAGATCAAAGTTGAGGAACCATTTGAAGGACACCCCACAACTTGAACTAGGGATTTCCTGGGTGCAGATGTGAGACCCTTGTTATGCTGAGGAATAGCTCAGAGGTTTTTGGGGTCCTGAGAACTCTGCCAGCTTCCTGTTATTTTTCCTCTGGCCCACCTATGAATGCTGTACATTGAATATTGAAATTTTTACATATGATTGAACATGAACCCCATCCAGCATCCGCTAATATCTTCAGGACGCTTCAAACTTGTGCTGCTGCCAGGGTTGAGCTACATCTCTATCAGCACAGCCTACTTCACCCATACTTATCTTCACTGAGAGCAACCACGTAGGTGATCACTGTGTTTCCATTTATGGCTTCTGCACTGGGGAAACTTATCTTCTTTTTCTGCAAATAGGATTTTCAAACTTGCACTGAAGCAGCAGAAAATATTAACTCTTGAGCTGGCAAAGGCAGCAGGATTAATTAGTTCATGCCTCAAAGAGCTCACTGCAAAGGTGAAAATTGCAGTGTAAGTGAAACATACGATTATTGCTAATTAAAATGCAAATGTTAGATTTGACAGCTAGTTTCCAAAGGAGGGCTGCTGGCAGTGGTAATGTTCACGAGTCTGGCAGTTCCTAAGAAGGTGCAGGGCTTGGCCAGAAGGATTGGCATGGGTTTGAGCAGCTTCTGGGAGTCAGTCTCTGGAGGGATGGAGTTTTCGCTCCCAGTCCCAAAGTGTGGCTCAGAGGTCTTGTCTCCTGCTGGTGAGTGTAGACCACAAATGGTAGGTGGAGGAGCACAAATAAGATCTGTGAGCCAGAGTTCAAGGATTTGTTCAAGTTCTCAGTTTTGGGAACTGAGAGAGACTGGGAGACCCTTGGTTTTTTAAGGGTATGGCAGAGTAATGGGCCCAGATGATGGGGAATTGGGTCAGCAGGAGCCAAGGGGTGGAGAGCTTTGTGCCATTACAACTGTTTATTCAGCGTTTGTCAACTGTGGCAGTCAGTTCTGTTCCTGCAGCACGGTGGGTTTGTTTAGCAGGAGCACACACGGGTGGAGGAAGAGCAGTGCCACATCTCACCAGTGCTAAGCCATGGCTTTCTGCTGGACTCCAGCAGTCTGGGAATGGGTTTTTATGGGCTTTGCAATGACGCTGGTGAAGAGGTTTTGCTGCTTGGGTGTTTTTTTTAAGGAACTTACTTGCATGCTCTCACCCACTCCTTGAGCATCACCCAGGAAGTTGGTGTGAGCAGCCCAGTTCCCACAGAAGGTCTGCAAAGAGGGTCATTTTAGCATGAAACAGCTTTATTACATGACACAAAGCCATCAGAAATATGTGGGATTGTTTCTGGGGATTGTATTTTCATTCTGGAGATTTCAATCCCCTTCATAAGGTACCAGTAAAAAGTTTTTAATCTATGGCAATTAGTCAGGAATTTGGGGGAAATACTGAGATTGACTGTGCTAGTGAGTTTGAACATGTGTGTATTCAGGCAGTACTCAAGTTTGGACCATTTGCATGTTCAGCAGATGTTTCAAGCTTTTAGTGTAGAAATTTTATTTAACAAATGATTTGGTTTTCAGTGTTTGTATCAGTGCTTGATAAAGGTAAGGAAGGTAAACAGGGCAAAAGTCCCAAGGCCGTGAGTTGGAGCCAGGAGACAAGCTGGTTTATTAGAATCAGCTGTGATTGTGATCTAACTGGTTTGTGCTGTATCCAGTGGCTTTTCTTGGTGGACATTGATGCATAGTAATACCAATATCCTCATTTCTCACAACAGCTGCATTTCTGGAATTTACAACATCTTGTATTGTCTGCAGAAAATCACTCCTAAAAGATGGGTCTACTGAATATAAGTGAACAGTTTTTTATTTTCAGTGTGTCTTTTGAACCAAAGGGTGCATGTGCTGCCCTGTAGTATTTGGCGCAGAAATTTTCTATCTATGTGTGAACAAGATGTTCAGTGTGTAGGGTATACTTAATCCTTCAAACATCAAGCAGTGAAGGTGCATTTCTCCCAACCATCTTTTCAGCTGGTGAATATCTTTCCCATGTCAAAGGAGGTATTTCTCGCTTCTCAGGATGCCTACAAGGTTGGCTCTTCCTCAGGCCTTGCTAAAGTGGCCTGCCTGACATCCACCATGGTTTTTATCCCTTCATATCAATTTAACAACTCCTTTTGTGCCATTTGGTATTTCTCAGCCAATCTCCCATTGGTATTGGGAGATTAGGGTCAGAGTGTGATAAGAAGGGAAGAAGGTGCTTTAACTGTCAGTGGGAATAACCACAACCATTCCAATTTCTTTTATCTATAACTTGAAAACCAGATAATTGCCTCTTGAGGTCAATACCAAAATGTATTTGAACTTGCTTGGAACTTACTAGCTTGTAGGGTGGAGAATGTCCAGCTGGAAAGATGCAGAAACCAGCACTGGAGTGGTTTGCTTCCAATTCCTTGTGTTGGGTGAATACTTCCATGTTTCATGTGCATCAAAGTCCTTGCTGGACCACTGGGTAGCATCACCTGAGGTAGTTCAGGTTCTGCTGTGCAGTTCCTGCCTCATCCAAGTCAGGTGGCAGCGGTGGAGCTGGGACTTGGTCTGTGCCCTAAAGTCATTGCCCAGGATTTGGCTGTTGTGTTCAAAAGCAGTTTGAGTGGTGGGTGAATCCTTTTGGTTTTGAAGGCTGTTGTGGCCCTGCCCTTGCCTTAGCCCATGGCAGTGTCTGCAGGACCTCATGTAGCCCCATGAGAACATCTGGGACATGAGAAACCCTCTTGAAGTTGTCACCTCTTACATCAGCCCTAAAATACAGGCTTCCCTTTGTATTTCCCATATTTTCTGAGTTCTTGGAAGAGTTGAATATTCAGCACTTTGTGGTATCATGGGGTTTTAATCATTTTTGGTGACTTCAAAAGCCTTTCCCAGGCCTCTGAGAAAAGCTGTTGGAGCAATTGCCATGACAATATCCACCTTTCTCCCGAAGGACCTTGTGCAGTGTTTGGGTAGAGCTGGTCAGGTGAGTTATTCTGGTTTTCAGTTGAGTCATTATGCCTGAGGGCTGAACAAGAAACCTGCAGTTTACTTGACAGCCAACAAGTGAGAGAATAAAGGAGAACATCAGGCACAGCTCCTTAAGAGACAAAAATAGTTATTTGTGTAATGTGTCTCCTGGTGAACTACAAAAGTCCTCAGCCACGTGAATAACTGGACTGCAACAGTGAGCTGAGCAGTGGGAAAACTGACTGAGAATTTTATTTGGGCCTAGGAGAAGAATTAAGGGAATGGAATGGAATGGAATGGAATGGAATGGAATGGAATGGAATGGAATGGAATGGAATGGAATGGAATGGAGTAAAATAAAACAGAATATTTCATTGGAAGGTACCAACCATCAGCCAGTTCAACTGCCTGCTCAATTCAGGGCTGACCAAAAGTTGAAGTGTGTTATTAAGCACATTTTCCAAATATGCTTCAGCAGTTTTAGAGGAATGTGAGGTTGATGAATATGCATAGTTAATACTCATGAAGGTAGAGAAGGTAAGTGTTCCTTTTCCCCATGCATACACTAGAGCACTAGGGCCAAATCTTATCCTCATCAGAGCCTCCCACACTGTCATCCCTTTGCAGTGTGTAAATAGAACATGTTAAAGGATTCAGAGGAAGCCCCACAAGCAGGATGCTGGTCATGGGCATGGTTTTGTAGGTGCAGGCACGAGTGGCCTGGAAGCTGGAGCTCTCCTGTTCCATCAGGTCGGTGGTTTTGGAGTGTGTGCGTTGGAGTGGCCCTTGACTAAAGCAACCTGTTTGTTGTTTCCAGGAAGAGTGGGATCACAGCAGCAGTGGGAGCACAGGATCCCGGCCAGGGTCAAGCTCCAGGCAGGGCTCTGGATCCAGGCCTGGCAGCCACAGGAGAAGCAGCCAGTTCAGGCAATCAGCCAAGGTATACCTGGTGGTGATGTGCTGAAGCTGTGTCCCATGCTTGCTGCTTCTTGGAGGCATCCCCCTCACGACATGCTTGTGGTGTGTGGGTGCATGTCAGCTGGGAAGGACACTTCAAAGACCTCTTTAATTCTGTCAAGATGTGTGACCCGCTGAGGTGTGCTGATTGCCTTAGCTTTGGAAAAGAAGGCCCTAGTCAGCTGGTTAATTGCAAAGGAAATTGGTTTTTTTTTCTGAATTTGAAATCTTGGAGTATTTCAGTTTTGGGAAATCAAGAGATGGCTGTAATTATTTGCTGGCAGGTCTTCATTAGAAGTTGAAAAATGAGTGGACAGTGCACAAATGGTGTTAAATGGTGACCTTAAGCCCAGCTGCTTTCTGTGTGAGCTGTGTGCAGGGCTATATGGGGAGTTACCTGCCTACCCTGCAAAAGACTCTAAGAATTAACTTTTTATATGGCTTTAGGTCCATCCTTGAACTCAGATGAGGGACCATTCCTGTTAGTTTCAGTCAGCCTGTGTCCTCCTGTATTCTCCTGGAATCTCTCTCCTTTATGCACACATGAGCAGCAGTTGTGCCAGAAGTGGATGGCAGACTGAGGTTTGGAACCAGTGGTCAAAGTCCTGGTCCATTCATCCATTTCATCCTCCTGAAGATCTTGAGGAAGTAGCTTTCCTTCTGAGCCATGCTGTGGTGGGAGAGGATGCACAGAACCAGGTTGTATTTAGAAAGTGACGGTCCTTTCTGTGTGGGAATGGGGCTCAGCATATCCTTTCTTCTTTGAACAGGGATAATACTGTGTTCCTCAAAATTTCTATATTTTTAAGTGTATTTTTCATACAAAAACTTGCAGTTTTCAACAAGTAAGCACTGAATTGGAGCCCTTTCAGACAGTTTAGTGTCTATCTCATCATTTTATTTTCTACCAAAGTGCAGCCAGGGGTTGTAGGCAGCTGAGAAGGAGGAAAAGTGGGGGAAGCTCCTCAAGCTCAGAACTGAAAAATGCTTAAGTAATATATGGCGCAGGATCATCCCTGAATTTATAGCAGAGACCCAGTTGGCCACTTGGTATTGTTCTGTGTGCAGTGATGATTTAACCTGGTTGCAGTTGTGCAACAAAGAGCATGATTTCCTATTTGTTTTCTGGAGGATGGTAATGAGGAGCAGCGAGAGGAGGGACGCTGAGCTGGGCTTTGTAAAGCTGCTGCGTGCATGCAAATGTGACTTTGTGGGGAATTTGCTGAAGCTGCATGCATGGTAAACAGCCAGAGTCCACGTGGGCCCGTCCCTGTTTGTGTGGGCAGCTCCAGGGGCTGGGCAGCAGTGGATGGAGGTCATCTGTGCTCACAGGGGCAGGAGGACAGTGGTTGTGGATGTACATTTAAACCACAGTGTGTGCAGGATCTGCTTTACTCATTTCTCAGAGTGCTGGTGTACACTCGTGAAAGCGTCTCTCTCAATTATCATTCCAAGTGAATTAATTAATTTTCAGCAGTACTATTTCCTTCTCACTGAAAAAGATTATCTAAAGCTGCGGGTTGGGTCACTGGGAGCTTCATGTTAAAATTGCTGATGGTTATAATTGCAGTCCTGAGGGGACTGACAGCAAGTCACTGCTTTTCTTAAATACACGCAATTTTTAATCTTTTTTTTTTTTGTACCTTGACTTGAGAACTGGCTTTTTGAAGTCTTATTATTAAGTCTTGGCACTGTTCTGTGAGCATTTTAGGCTGGTCCCTGTCCTGTGAGCCGACACAAAAACTGGTTCTAAGGACAGGTCACAGAAGACCAGAAGGGTGTCTTGAAATAGCCACAGTGACTCACGACTTAATGACAAGGTGTGTTATCACTGGGCCCTGGCGCCTCTTTGTGCAGTCTGGCTGATGCTTGGAGTGTCTCCAAGAGGTTGTGGGGACATCTAGGAGGACCAGGTTTGGATGAGAGTGTCCAATTGCTGTCTTGGACCTGCTTGAGGGCCTCGCCACCTGAAATGGATTTGTCTCTTCTTTGTGTGTCAGCTATGATAACCTGCACACGTGTGCTTCCATTATACAGCATTTGGATGCTTGTAAGGATTTAAGAAACTAATTCTTCTCCTTGGTGGGAGAAAATCGTGCTTGCATTTGCCTAAAATAAAAAGCTCATCTTCTGTAACATAGCATGGGAGTTATGTATTTCTGGTAATTTGTTTCTGAGCAGAGACGTGTCAATTTGCAGATCCCCAGGGGTTGAAATCATAATCCATAAACCCCTTGGAGGAGACTAAAAAGGCAGCAGTGTGTCTGTGTTTGGAGTTTCTGGTGTCTAAATTGGTTGTGCTGGAAATGACTGCACAATGTAACCATCTGTTCAGTAAGGACATGTGTCCCTGACATTGGTTGGGAAAGTGTTGCTCAATTTGTGAGCAGATTGAGCTCTGGGACTTCATTAAAAAGTGGTCACATTTTTTATGAGTTTCTAATGTCTTGGTTAATATTAATAATACTTGAAAATTACAGAAGTTATATGATGGGAAAGAGATGGAATCCACCTTCTCTAGCTTGTGTTTTGCCAGAGTGGGACCATTTGGACTGAGTTGCTTAAATAATCTGAATATGTGCAAGATTATGAGTAATCTGAATAAGAGATGTTGAGGGGAAAATTGGTTAATATGGACTTCTTATGTGCAATGCATTCAATCCATCCAGACTAAGTCAAGTCTGATTTCTTAAATGGTCTTGAATGGCAAAATCCAACCTGCTATACTTCCCCTGTAGAGGGTGGAGGGGGCAGCCCTCTTTGTGCAGGAAAGACATGTGAGGGCTGATGACTGTGAAGGGACTTTAAATAACATATGTGGGGTCTTTGCTTTAGATGCTCGTGCTTTGGGTTGTCCATTTTGACAAAAGCAACTGACTGCACAGGATAATTCAAGGAGGGGACAGCCAGGGGGACAGCTCTACTCCCAGGGAACAGGGACAGAAAGCGAGGGAATGGCCTCAGGCTGGGCTAGGGCAGGCTTAGACTTGGCATCAGGAGGAATTCTGTCACAGAAAGGATTGTTAAGCATTGGAACAAGCTGCCCAGGGCATTGGTGGAGTCCTCATCCCTGGAAATGTTCAAGTGTTCAAGTGCATCTTGGCTGGGTGACAAAGGAGGATCGGGCACAGGTTAGACTCAGTCTTGGAGATCTTTTCCAACCTTAATGGTTCTGTGATTTCGTGAATCTCAGCCTGCCCCCTGGACCTTGGTGGATTGTAGTTGTGGACATGGGGCAGGAGGACGGGGCTGGAGCCAGAGCTGAGCTTGTGCAATGTCTGCTCCATGTTGTGCACAGCACTGTGTCCCTGAGGCTGAAAGTGTCACTCCTTGCCTTCATGGAGCACTTCTGCAGCAGGTGAGGGGGTCTCTGCATTGCGTGGATTCGCACAGGAACACAGGATCCCTTCTGCAGAGCCAAGACACCTCCGTGGCTGCTGGGAGACACTGTGCCCTGGTCAGGATAGTTCCCTGTGCCTCCCAACAAGTAACCACCTTTCCATCTCTCCTAGAATGGCAACAAGGAGGGCAACCTTGACATGCTGGGCACAGACATCTGGGCTGCCAACACCTTTGACTCCTTCAGGTAAGCTGGTTTTAAAATGCTTTAAGAGAAAGTTGGACTCTTAAGATGGACCGTGCCTTGTTTTAGCCCTCTCCAGTATGTCCATCCTGCTGGTACCCAGGCACCCGAGAGTAGTACCCTGGTGGTACTGACATCACTGCTCCTCCTTCTCCCCATCCCCATTTAGCCTGTGGCACCAAGCACAATCTGTTTAAAGCATCCCTTTAAATAGATGTGTGCTTTGGAGAGGCCACTGGATGGGTTTGCAGTCCAAACACCTGAAACCAGTACCAGTACAATTACTTGTAGTCACCCCAGAGCTGCACAGGCAAGACTTGAGTCAACTCTGAGGTGCTGTTGTAGGATTTTTACTCTCCCATTAGTTGGAAATACCATTATGTGTTGGCTTCTTAGCTGCTGGGAAGAACTCAGTGAAAGCAGTGAAATATTCTTCCTGTTCAGTTTTATGCATAATCTGCAGGTGTTGACTCACTGGAGCAGACAGGTTGTGCAGGATCAGAGAGAGCATCATTTCATGGACCTGTTGGAATACTCTCTTGGTACAGAGAGCGACTATATTTTGCAGGGTGTCTTCTGCATCAAAATTAGAGGCTTAGGTAAAGTCTCGAGAGTTTAGCATACCTAAAAAACAAGAAAAAATGAAAAGAGATGCATCAGTGTGAAGATTGGAAGCTCACATCCATGTGCTCTGCAGCAGGGAGTGGGGAGGGGTGCTTCCAGAAATGCAGGGGTGTTTCCTTGTCTGCAGGCTCCAATGTGCCCTCTGCTCTTCAGCTCAGTGGTGTTTAATTAGCAGTGGACTTCCTTTCTCTGTTTTTCCCTGTTTTTCTCTCCTAGTGGTGCAACGTGGGACTTGCAGCCTGAAAAACTAGATTTCACCCAGTTTCACAGGAAGCTGCGAAACACCTCCAAACACCCATTGCCTCACATAGACAGAGAAGGGTGAGTGCTGTGTCTGCAATACTGTGCTCTCCAGGAAGGTCTCTGACTTCTCCCTTGCTCTAGGAACTTTGGCTTGGTGGCACCTCACATCGAGGACATGGGAAGAGGCACTGGACTATTTTGAGAGTTTGAGAATGCCATGATCAGTCTGTCTGGCTCCTCTGTCATCCAGTTCTGAGCTGGAGCAGAGTTGTTCTCTGTATTTTTGCATTGCCTGATAGATCTCAGTGTTTAAATAACTCTGGATCCAAGTCTCCTAGATCCTGATGGTCTAAATTTAAACATCTCTGGATATTGGAGGAAAGATCCTGACTTAGTGCTGACCTGGTTACAGTTCCTGTGAATGACACTGTTCTTCCCAGCAAGAGTTCAGGGAAGGAGAGGGCATCAATGTGTTTCATAAAACTGTGAAAACATTCAACAGCTCCCTTTGGTTGTGACAGCCTCCACAGGCTTCCCTGGTATTTCTGGATTCCTTACTGGTTGTTGGTTGGTCAAATAAATGTGTGCTGGCACCAAGTGGCTCACCAGTGTTGCTTAGATGGGTATCACCATTTCCTTGCAGTTTCTCTGCAGATGGAGAAACAATCACTCCCAGACAGGAGGGTGCAGCCAGGTGGGGTTTGGGCTCTTCTCCCCTGTAACAAATGGCAGGATAAGAGGTAAAGGCCTCACGTTGCATCAGGGAAGGTGTAGGCTGGATGTTAGGAACAGTTTCTTCATGGAAAGGGTTGTCCAGCCCTGACAGAGCTGCCCAGGTTAGGGGTAGAGTCACCATCCCTGGAGAGATTTAAAAACCATGTGGATGTGGCACTTGGGGACATTGGTCAGTGGTGGCCTTGGCAGGGCCAAGGGAATGCTTGGACTTGGTGCTCCTAGAGGTCTTTTCCAGCCATAAAATTCCATGATTCTATAGATAGGTTTTCCTCATGCTATCACTCAGAGCATAGAGGAAGGGAAAAATTAGAACAGGTCTAAAAGATGGGGTTGCAGCTGATGTTCCATCACTGCCATGTTGTTTGCAGGGATGGAAATCTTCTCTTGGAGACATTTTTTCAGCTAATAATTTGGTTTTGCCAAAGTACTGGCCAGTGCCATATGCCTGGTCTGCACATCTTGTTTAGAAGACAAGTTTAGAATTGTTATTAGAACAGTTCCTTGGAAACAATTAGAAACATCCAGCCAGGCCAGAAATCCCTTACCAGCCCAGGCTCAGCATCTGCAGTAGGCTCCTCTACCGTACAGGGACAGGAAGACTCAGACAATCTTTTTTTTCTGCTTTGAAAGTAAGGTATACTGCAGGTTTGTAAAGAGCAATTTTCAGAACATTTCAAACAACGTAACACTAAATTTCTAAGTCACTAAGTCTCTTAGTCAAGTTCAATCCCATGTTTTCAGATGAGTTTGAAAAATGGGATGAAAGGGCTCCCTCATAAAAATAAGATATAATGTGCTTCCTCTGTAAAAGAAGATATAATATGCTTCATGGATGATGGCACTTGCCAGTGACCCTGTCAGTGACAGCTGCAATGTGCAGGGAGGAAGGAGCAGGGTTGTTGTTGTATTTTTCCTCTGGTTCCTGCTGTATGTGAATGCCTATATTGCAAACAGGTAGAGGAGGCAGGGTGGAGGTGAGATATTTAATCACTCTTAAATACTACAGGTGTAAAAAATAGTGTATATGCAGAAAAGTTAAGCAGATGCTATCAGCACAAAATGGTGCATGTCCCAAAATGTGTGCCATGTAAGTAACCCGGCTAGGACAGATGAAGCACAAAAAAAGACAAAATTGTTCTTATTTTTTAATTTCTAAAGTTGACTGTGTTGTGCATTCATCAGTTCTCCATGGTGAATCTGTGCCGAGATTCAGCTTGCTGTGCCTCCATGAATCTCCACCTGCTAGCTAGGCATTTTTCCCTCTGGCTTGAATGGGAAGCTTTTTTTTGAAAATTTAGCTGTGCAGTGAAAAAAAATAACAGGGGGAATAAAAAAAAAAAAAGGACTGTGCTGTTCAGTGTGTGTTTTCTACACTAAAAGAACCATTTTATTCCTTAGTCTGATCCATTGCCCAAGACTGACCATGTAGTTGCATCCAGTTGTGTGACCTGAAGTGACTTTTGTTTGGGTGAAGCATTTTCCTCCAGGGAGATACCTGCTTTTATTGGAAGATGCTGTTTGGTGGCATGCTGAATAATCACAAGTGGAACAGTTAAGAAAATCAGGGAACTGTACCATGTTTCTGACCTGAATTCATCTGGCTTTAATTTCCAGAGCGAGCTCTTGCTCTGCTTATACTCTCCCAGATCAAACATCCTTTTGTAGCTGGTATTTTCTCTTCATTCCAGGTGTCTCCCAAGCACATGTATCACATGAGTTTTTCAGGTACTCTAAGGAATTTCTCTGCTGCCTGTTTGAAATATGACTGCCAGAGCTGCCTGTGGTCCTGTAGCTGGAGCTCAGCCATGCTGTCTCCAGAGGAAAGCTGCCTTCATCCCCCTAATCCCTGCCTCCTCTTCATCACCTGCCTTTTTGCCACAGTTCAGCATCAGAAGTTCAGCCTGGGACGGTCCCCACCCTTTTCAGATGACGTTTTCCTGCAATACACTTGTGTTCTGCACTTGCAGCCGGCACTGCTTGTCCCCAGATGTGTGACGTGATTTCTCATCTATATAAATACATATATATAAATATTTTTTCAGATTTATGTTTTTGTATATGTATGCACACTATAGTTTTGCTTTTGTAAGTCAAAGTCAGCATTTCATCTATGATGGAAAGTCAGTTGTGGAATACCTCTGATTTCCAATAAATGCAGAATAACAGAATGGTTTGGGTTGGAAGGGATCTTCAAGATCATCTAGTCCAACCCCCCTGCCATGGTCAGAGACACCTTTTACTAAACCAGGGTACTCAGGTTGATTAAGGTTAATTAAATTGCTTTCCTTCAGCTTCCTGGGTTTTGAGCCTTGTACTTCAGCATGTGCCATTTTTCTCGATTTTTTCCTCCCATGGTCTCTGAATCCAAGATCTGTTTTTCTCTGACTTCTAGGCACTGATTACCTAGGTCACCTGCTACCAATGTCTCTACTGTAACTTAGTTAACAATATCTTGCTTCTAACTGACCAAAAAAAAAAATTTATCCCCCTTGCATAATAAAGATCATCTCTGTGGATGTAGAAGGATCATAATTACTGACCATTTCTTTCTTTTTCTGTACTATCACAAACTCTTAGCATCCAGCTAGTAATTATCTTTGGATTGTTTTTGCTTTCTTATTCCAAGAAAGTCCTTCAGTTTCCACTTCTGTGTATGATGTGTGAGTGCTTGACTTCTCATCCCAATTTCTTTGTCTTTCAAATTGTCTGTTTATATTTATATTGATTGCTGCTTCCTGTCTGAGGTGTGTGTTTGCTGATTTTCAACACCTTTCTCATCGGGGGAGCTGGAGCTCCCATGGAGACCAGCAAATGAGCAGTGCTTCAAAGGAAACGTTTTTCATTGCTCTCTTTGTGCTCTCGTTTCTGCTGTCCAGGTGGGCTGTGCTTTCAGTTTTACTTGGTCTGCAAATCAAGTCACCCTGGGCTCAGGACTGCCTTTGCTTTCCTCAGTGCTGCTACTACCAAAAGTGTTTGCAATCTGTGGCAGATGGTGCAGGTGGAGAGGACTGAGCAAAGCATTTAATTTTGTATTAACAGCTTTACGCCTGCGTGGGAGTGTTTTGGAGGCACAGCACACTTGCTCCAGAGAGAGCCTCTTTGTTTCCATGAGAGGCCTTTGCAGTAACAACTGATATTCCCCTTGTGCTGTAATAGAAAATTAACTGTCTCTCCAATGAGTTTTCACGTGATTTTGTTTTGTTTTCCTCTTGCTACAGGCTTGGAAAGGGGAAATACGAGGATGGTGACAGCATCAACTTGAATGACATAGAGAAAGTCCTTCCAGTGTGGCAGGTAGGTGATGAGGATATCTGCCTCTGCCATGGTGGGGACCAGCAGCAGCACCTATGTGCCCTTAGGAAACCTCCTCAGGACTGGGAAAGCTGCTGGGCTGTGGTTCTTTAAGGGCTGGGATGGAGATTTGTGCCTGTGGTTTCAGGTGTTAGTGCTGGGCAAGGGCAGTTACCACGCAGACTTTGTTGGGAGGTGATACACTGAGGGCAGTATATACCTATATATGCATATGTGTGTGTATGTGGATGTGCACAGGGCTCATATATTGAAGAAAAGGAGATTCTGAAAAGCATCAACCCCTCCTGACAGCTCCAAAATAAATTACTGCCAGGAAGCCAGCAGTGCCTGTGTGCTGACCCAGGTTTTGCCCCTTTGGGGCAGTGCCCATGTTTGCATGCAATGGTAATCCACATGTGTGTTTTCTCAGCATGTTCTTTCCCCAGATCTCTCTTTGCAGTTTTGGCAGTTCTAGTTAAATGACTTCTGAAGCCTGGATGTTGGGGAATAGCAGGATGAGACCTTGGAGTTCAGAAGACAGGTTGAAAAAGTCAATTTGTCAGCATCATATAGTTTTCCATTTTACAGAGCCCTAGTCCTCGAAGGAGCTGAGTTCCCTGAGCCAGGCAAGTTTCAGAGGCTGCTCAGTGTGTTTTTGCTGAAACCTCTTTGCCTCCAGAGGCAAGGATGAAAACATCTCCTGTGCTGTGGTGGTGTTACCCTTTCCAGTGCTGAGCCAAGTGCTCGCCAGGTGTGGGAATTTTGAATGAATTAGAGACAGGACCTCTGAGTTGCTTTAGATGGTGCAATTTTATTTTTTTTTTATCTTTTACATAGGCAGGAAGGGTGAGTTCTGCTCACATCTTCACTACATGGTTGAGAAGGTCACAAGACCTCTAGTTAAAAGAACTTTTAAGCATTTATTAACTAATAAAACACTGCTAACAAGGATATTTATGCTTTTGGCCTAATCCTTAAATATTTCATCCTATGGACTCATGCTACAGTGTGAGCTTTCTTAGCCAATCATGTTATGATACACAAACCTACAGTAGTGCATTCTAAACTCCTTGTTCACCTCTGTAACTACTTTTATTTTTCCTATATCTTAAACTCTAAAACTCTAAACTTTCTTCTACTTAGCTGAACATGTCTCTGCCTTAAACTATAAATCTGCATTCTTACTTTTAGTACTTAAGTTTGGGAGCCTTTTCCAAGGTCTCACATCAAATCTTGTGTTTAATTCTAAGCTTTGGCTTACAGGCCCACAGTTCTGAGAGCTGCCTGCATTTTGGATTCCAACAGCCGGGCTTCTTGCTCACACATCATGTGAGGAAAAGCTTTGCTCATCCTGCAGACCATGTGACAATCTGCCTTACTGTTTCTTTTGGGTGAGCTATTTGGCACTGAGTACATGAAGGAGTGGAGAAGGGCAGCTGACTTTGGCAGGGAGGAGCACTGCCTGCAGCTGCTTCCTGCTCAGTCTCTTCCATGTTTGGTATGTCTGGACTTTAGGTCACAGGGAAAAAAACATCAGGTTCAGCAGATACAAACCCCATTAATTCTGCAAAATAAGGTTAGTTTCCCTGGGGAATAATTGGAAATGAAGAATCAAACCATCTTTGGTGTGAGGAGCTGATTACCTTCAAGAGGGTTTTAATCAACAGCTGTTAAATAAGCCAGGTCCTCCTGGTCTGGTTATCATTTCATTATGTCCTCAGAGTACATTGAATACAATGAATTCATTCCAATATATACATTAGTATCTGGCTTAATTATTAGTGTGATATCTCTAAGCTGGAAGACCTAGTGGGAATGTTGGATTTGATGCTTTGTTTGCGCCTCAGGCAGACTCGTGCAGCGCTGCATTAATTTGTAGACATGCTTACCTTGGCATGTACAGGCAGTCATATATATCTGTGGGAGCAAGGACCCAGGTGGCTCTGGGTGAGGGTTTATCTTGTTCAACATGGACAAGTGAAATACTTGCAGACAGCTGGTTTAATCCTGACATATCATTGTTAACTCGATTTGGATGCAGCCGTGCAGTGCTGACAATGGTTTTACTGCTCCTCATCACTTGTTTTAAATGTCTGTGGAGCAGTGCTGGGGTGTGGAGGGGAGGGCATAAGGGAAGATACTCCCTTGTGTGAGCCTGTGAAAGGAGAATCCCTCACCACATGGGGTTGTTATGTTCATGGGTTTTGCATCCTGAGGAAGAGGCTTTTCAGGTTGGTGATAGATAAACTGTCTGTGTTTGAGAGCTCAGTGTGCTTACAGCAGGCATGCATGGATGGAGGGGCCAATCTGAGCATCCTCTAGCTTCACTGGGGTAGTCTGAGCATCCTCCAGTGTGACTGAACCAGTCCAAGCATCCTCCAGCACAACTGGGGTGGTCCAGGCACCCTCCAGCACAACTCAGATGGAAGTGTTTAGCTGCTGGGTGTTCTTCAGCAGCCATGGAAAGGTTAAAAGCACCATGTTTGAGAGAGGTAGGGAGTCTTGCTTGCAGGCTGCTTGGAGATTTATGTGCCTTTGGTGTTAAGGTGTGATAGATATAGGACATGAATCTAGAACTAATCTCCAGTGTACATCCAGGTCTGAATGGGTATTTACAGAGACATGCAGAGATGTCCCTAATTAAGCAGAATATTCTGGTTTTCTGGGGATTGAACAGAGTGTTCTGTATATCTGGGTGTTAATATCCCCCTATATATGAGTTCTTCTGCTGGAATCTATCTATAGTATTTTAACAAAATATTTCAAGGAAAGCCTATGACTATTTGGCAGTTAAAAGGTGGGAAAATAAACAAAACAAAATAAGCCCAAGCAACCTTTCCCCAGGTCCTCTTCTTTTGTTTGGAATTCATACATGCCAGTCCTTGGGGATGCTCTCACAGCATGGTGTGCTCTGCCATCTTGTGGATGTGCACAGTCTTCACAATTCCTTCACCACAACTCATAATTTGAAGCTTTCTCACGGGCTATCCTTTCAAAATCCATCTGAGGTGCTTGTTTTTACTGGTGAACAGGTTTTTATTTTTGAAAGCTTCATGTCTAGGAGCTCATGAGGTCATTGCCTTGGCTCAGCTCATGAGCCATAACCTCTTCATCTCTCCTTACTCATAAGAGTCTGCAGTAGGATTTGGGCACTAATTCACCAAAGTGCTGCCAAAAATGACTGTTTTGAAGGTAAGTGTTCTCCATTCATAAGATCTGCTTTTTACTGCACACCAGGGAGCATCTGCTGCATAGGGAGGCACAGCTCAGGTGCAGAAAGAGTCTTTATAATCCTCTCCATTTCCACATCAGCTGTTTTGTTGAAGGAGACCACATAACCACCTTGGCGTCATGAAGACGTCACAGGGAGGGCTGAGTCAGTGCCTTTTGCTTTTGCTCCCTTTGGCAAACGTTTGGGAAGTTGTTCAGTCTTGGATGTGTCACATCCAAGTACTCTGGTCCCAGATTTAGTCTTCAGAGTCCTTGGCAAGCAAGCCCTTGGCAGAATGTACACTTACCAGAGAGAATAACCCTAGAGGTCATGTTCTCCAAGATCACAGGATCATGGAATGGCTTGAGTTGGAAGGGAACTTAAGGCTCATCCCCTTCCTACCCCGCTGCCATGGGCAGGGACATCTTCCACTCTCTGAGGTCACTCCAAGCCTTGTCCAGCCTGGCCTTGGACACTTCCAGGGATGGGGCAGTCACAGCTTTTCTGAGCAAGATCCACCCTGCTCCTTCCTGTGGAACTGCTGTAACTCACAAAGGACTCAGGAGGCTGCATGTCACAAGGGTGTGCTGTAAATGCTGCTAGACACAAGTAGAGAATTTTGGGACATGTCCCAAGTGGTCTCTGGACTTGTGTATTGCAGTCCTTGGCTTTCAATTTACTGAACTCGTGCCTTCAGAATGGGCTTGCCCTCCTTTGAATGCTGGGAATTTGCCTTCACTGCCCAGCTACTCCTTGTCTTGTGTTTTAGGAAGTAGAAATGTGGCACTTCTGAAAGGCGTATTGGGCTTTATTGTTGTAATGAGATAAACTTGGAAGATGGCATTGATATCATTTGGTTTGGCATCTTACTGCCTTCAGCTCATCTCCTTCCGTTTCCTTACTGATTCTTGACCCCCTTTGTCATATGCTTGCAGTTACAATAAACTGCTTGTTTCTCTTCTGGCTGCAGTCGTCATCCAGCTTCCTTGTTGGAAGAGAAACAAGGGAGAAGCTCCTTAGGAGAAAGGCAGACTCTAAGTTGTTCACGTTCCTCTTAGCACCACTATGTTCCTGATTTTGTCCAAACAGGATTAGAAGCACCAGGATTCCTGATCCGGTTTGTAGGTCAGCCTATAGGTGCTTAGGCAAACACATTTGTTATTTCAGCTCTTCTTTTTTACACATGCCTGTGTTTGAAAGCAAAAGCAAGCAAGCTGCAGGTTCTTCCTTTAGCCTTATTTTATACTTCTTTTGTCCTGGTGCTAGAAAACCACCTGAACTGAGGGACCGACAGGCAGCTTTGCTATTTTCCTTGAGACTCCTTCTCACCAACAAGTATTTCCAAGTCAGACCTTAGAGTTCAGTGTGGAGATCATGGGAGTAAAGGTGGGACCTGTGCATGGGCTGGTCACTTGGGATTCCTGCCCCAGGTGAGGCATGGACACACTGGGACATGGTTTGTTGCACCTCAGTGGAAAGGTCCAGGAAGGGCTGGATGATTCCCATCTGAGGTATCCGTGTTCTTTCCCTGTCAGCTCTGTAGGATGCAGAAATGGACCAGGTCACATGTGGGTTTGATCAGATATGGAAGGTTCCTAAAGAGAAATGAGCCAACCCAAATGTCGCGGGAGAGGATGGATTATGGGCAAGCAATACCCTTGCTGTCACTCTGCAGGCAAGGAGGGGAGATTGGTGTCCAGCACTGGTGTGAAGGCTTGTTCTTGGACCCTGCAGATCACTGATCCTTCCAGAGAGGTGGTAGCAGGAGAACAGGTCTCTTTGGAGCCCACAGACAGGTCTCTGGTGGTTTGGTGTTATTTACTATCACCATATGGAGTTGTCACCTTGCCACCTCCTCTCTTGCCTGCTCTGTCTACACTGCAAGGCTTGGTAGTTCTCATTTTACCCAGCACTTAGGCAGCCCTGATTGCTCTTCTTTCACAGCTCATAGCAGTGTGGCCCTCTCCTAGCAGGCTGTTCTGTGCTGGTGGGTCTGGAGTGGGTTGATCCCTCTGCCTGTCATCCCCTCCCATGGAGTAGCCTGGTCCATGTGGAGTGTGCCCCTTGTGCTCCATGTCCCTGCTGTCACTTATGGGGTCTTCTCTGATGTCCTTTATGTGTTCACCACTTATTAAAAGGTTGGGGTGCCTCCCTAGGAGCCCCAAAAGGGGGGGATTACTTCTCCCCCTGCCCTCACTTCCTGCTGGAGTCTGCCCAGAGTGTGTGGGCACAGCACTGCCTTCAGGGAAGGTTTCTTGCCTGACAAGCCCATATCCCAAGGGTCTTTCCAATACAGTAACAGCTAAAACCACTGTGGAAAGTCCCTGTCAAAAGCCAAGGCTTACTTGAGTATAGGTCACAATGTATTGGGAGTCAGAACTCTGCTCCTGAGTAAAGAGCTTTTGGTTTGCCATTGCTTCCAGCGAGACACAGCCTTTCTGTGGCCCTTTTTTAATCACATTTAACCCAACTGACAGTGACCATCACCTGGGGCAGAAAGGGCAAACTGCTGTGGTCACCTGTAACCCCTCCAGCATCACTCCCATGGCAGAATTGAGGCCACCATTGCCAAGGAAGGCAGACGAGGCCATGGAGCTCTCCAGAGCACTGGAGAGGACTGGACCAAGACTGTGACTGTCCCATGGAGGTGTTCACCTCACAGGTTCCCATGGCCTGGACTCTGTTGGCAGAGCAAAGTTCCTGTGATCCCTGAAGGTTATAAGCCCTGAAGGTTTTATCAGATGTGCAGGAAAGGGAAGATCTTCTAGTGGGTTTTTCAGATTATGATGGTCTTTCATACCACAGAATGGGAGAAATACTAAAGTTGGAAAAGACCCGTAAGATCACTGAGTCCAACCATTCTTTCACCACTGCCAGGGCCACCACTGACCCATATTCTCAAGTGCCACATCCACATGGCATTTAAATCCCTCCAGGGATGGGAATTCCACTACTTTGCTGGGCAGCCTGTGCCAGGGTCTGACAGTCCTTTCCATTAAGAAATCTTTCCTAATATCCAATTTCCTAATACCATAGCCTTATTATGAATAAGCCTGATGGCCTTATTCAGTGCATAAATGAAACACTGGAGAAATGGCCAGGAACTTTGATATTTCCATTATTACTTTATTATTATGATTATTATTTTTCTCATTATCATTATTACAGCTTTTGTTGTTATTGTTATAATTATTATTATTATCATTATTACGGCTCAGAGAAGGTTCCTGATTGTGGAAAATGATGTGGGCTTTCTCTTGTTACTGGTGTTACACTTTTGGCTGAGGCAGACGCTGCTATGCTGACTCATAATTCCTGGGAGTGTTTTCCCAACCTGGTGGGCACAGATATCCTATTTTGTAGTGGTTCCTGGTGCTGCTAGTGGTCAGCTGGTCAGAATTTGGGCCAGGCTGCTGTGCTTGCCAGGATAGGAGGCAGTGGGATGTTCTCACAGCCCAGTTGGATTGACTAGTCAGGGGCTTGGGAAGAGCAGGGAGGGAAGGTGGAAGGGACAAGGGTGGTTTGTGCTGCAGCTCTGAAGTTTGGCAGTGTTTGGTGGCAGAGGGGAGCCTTGCAGCACTAGAGGGCACTGCGGCCTCGCTGCATGGCCCTGGAACACTGCTCTGGGCAGAGGAAATGAAGCTTTTCCAAAGGCTTTTTTCCAAGCAGAAACCCCCCTCTGCAGTGTCTCTCACCTCCTGTGCCAGGTCACACAGCTCTCCGTCCAGATGTGACCACCTTGGGCTCAGAGTGCATGTCCAACGTGGGGAAACCTGCAGGTGTTTCTCTGCACCTGGGGCTGAATTTGGGTGAGCTGCATTTTGGCTCTGAGCAGAACGAGGTCAAAACCGAAGGTGTCTGTGACCCCCTCAGTTACCAAAGCCCTGAGGGGAGCTGGTTCTTA
The DNA here is from genome assembly GCF_048771995.1 of Taeniopygia guttata. Taxonomy (NCBI): domain Eukaryota; kingdom Metazoa; phylum Chordata; class Aves; order Passeriformes; family Estrildidae; genus Taeniopygia; species Taeniopygia guttata. The sequence continues at coordinate 4,338,719 of NC_133063.1, read as the reverse complement.
GAGTTTAGACATGTCCCATCTCACAACTCCCAGGAAATCCCACCTTTGCCCACACAATCCTCAACTCCATGTATCTCACACGGGATGCTCCGGCAAGGCTCAGTCTGGCACGATGCTCCTTGCACCAGAGCATTTCCAGATGTGCTGAGGGGTTCTCCCTTTCTCTGGAGGTGCTGCTGCCCTGTCAGGGGTGGGAGGTTCTCCTGAACACCCACATTTCCACCTGTCCCTGTCCCACAAGTTAAGGACATGCCAGCCTCAGGAGGAGAGAGGTGGGTACCATGAGTTGCCCACTGCTGGACTATCTCTGTTCCTTAGACCCCAGTTTGCCAGCCACTGGTTTGTACCACAAAATAAGATTAATAATGGGATGGGAATAGCTTTGCAGCTCAGGCTGAGGTGACAGAGGGGTGGACACAAAGAGATGTTGAGACTAGGCTGGGCTTACCAATAGGAAGTGATGGGTTTTGGATTCATGACTAGAGACCACAAAGAAGTAGGAGTATGGGAGAGTTCTTCCTGAGGGATGATGAAGAAAGATGCTCTGTTCTACTTTTAAGGAGTCCACAAGTAGTTTTAGTCCTGTGAACTGCAGTTTTTTGGAGAATTAGCTGGTTTGGGCAAGGGGAATTGTACTGGGGTATAAATAACAGCTCAATAGGCATTTCAGGCTCAAAAATGTCACCACATTATGCTCTGGCTTAAACACACCAGGGAGCTACTTGGATTTTTCCCAGCTTTACAGCTGACTTCCCTTTCAGAAAGGTTTGCTTTTATGCAGCTATATAATATCCAAAGCAAACCTGTTTTGCTTTTTTCCAGTCATTTCTATAGACTCCAAAACACACCCCTTAAATCCTGCCTGAATTTTAACTTCTCAATAATGTTACATTTTCTTCTCCCTTGTTTTCTCAGGGGATTCATTAGAAAACTGAGAGGGATTTTGCTGCACTCCCTTGAATTTGCTGAATATTTTCCTGCAACGTGGAAGTAAAATGGAGGAATGATTAAATTTTTTAAATGTTATTAAAAGTAATTGAGGAAAAAAAATTCCAGATTTCTAAAGATCCCAAGTAAAAACTCAATGTCACTTTGGTCAAGCAGCTATTTCTGCTGGCTTGGCTATTTCCACATCCTAATCCCTTTCCCCGCTCTCTGTAAAAGAGATGAATTTTTAATAAAATGAAGGGAAGGAAGGAATTTTCTCTCAAAAAAAAAAAAAAAAAAAAAAAGTAGGCATACCAGAGGACCAGAAAAGGGAGACGTGCATACATCCCCATTTTCAGAGGGATCTGGAGAGCCTAGAAACACCTTACTCTCTAAAAATCCTGCTAATGGGGGATGTCCTCGTCCCTGGTCCGACAAAATAGGAGTTTAATGTTTCCTGTCACATTTATAAATTTCTTCTTAACCAGAAGATGCTCCCCCACCCTTTTCTGCTGCCTTTCCTCTGATGTTGTGGGAATAGAAAGCAATACAATAAATGAGACCAGAAGTTCTTAAAATGCGAATTTCCTGCCCGGAGGCAGCAGGTAAGTGAATCCCATTCAGCTTGGAGAGATGTATATATAGCTGTGGGTGTAAATATAGGTATTTAGTGGCAGGGTAAGTGTTTATTGCAATGCATGGTGGTTTGGTCAAAGATTGTCATTTAAGTGGGAAATTTGTTGCTGCACACGTCGCCTGGATGTCTCTTCCACAGGGAAAATAAAGACTGTTTATGAAGCGATTAAATGATGTCCTCGCTGTGGTAGCAGACCAAGCTCTGTAACCCAGAGGTCCTTTTAGTCCTGTGTTTGTATTGTCCCTCATTTTATGATTTTAGAAGTACTTTTGGTGGTTGGTTTTTTTCAAGATCATGAAATGGTTTGGGTTAGAAGGGACCTTAAAGATTGTATTGTTCCCATTCCTCTGCCATGGGCAAGGAAAACTTCCCTTAGACCAGTTTGCTCAGAGACCCATCCAGCTTGGCCTTGGGACAATTCCACGGATTCTCCATTAACTTCCCTACTGGCTCTGGAAGTGGCTCAAATATACACATGCTGGCGTGGTCAGTGAAAGAAAACTCTGTGGCCTCCTCAAAATGCCTTTGCTGGATGGTGGGCTTGATTGATTTCATTTGGGCTAAAGGAATAGCAAGTGCAATGTGGTCTCCACACCTTTGGCCGCATGGTGCTGCCCCTGTGTCCATGTCTCCCTTTATTCCTCTTTATCCTTCTCCTGTTACTCCTGTTGTGGAGAAACTCCTCATTGTTAGCTTGCTTTCTTTTTCATTCTTCTTTATTTTTTTTTAATAATTCTTGTAATGTATGAGCAGAGAAACCACTGGAGAATGATAAAGCTTCATTTCTTCCTGCTTTTGTAACCCGCTTCATTATTTTGTTTCTCATTGTATATTCTTCTGAGGTGCCCTGTCCAAACGGAAAGAAAATATGTGAGGTTATAGGAGCTGTTTGTTTCCCTTTAGCTGGAAAAAATAAGACCCTTTGGCTGGAGAAAATAAGCAGGTATCACAGAAGATATGGATTGCTCCTGCTGGTTACCTCTGGGGAAGGGTCTGCTGATATTTGCTCCATCGTGCATCTGTGAGCAACGTCCTAAAGCTGGTGAGCTGTGTGTGCCTTCAGCTGGCCAGCCTTCCTCTTGGTGCTCTGCACAAATGGAGTATAAAAATACATATTCCTTAAGTTTAGGTTGCTGCACATTTTCTAGATGAGAATGAGAATATCTGGGGTGAGCAGCTACATTTACATGGTTTGGAGGAGCAGCAGGAGAGATGAGATACCCTGTCTTCTTGTTCCATGATTGTTCCACAGCAATAATCCAGACCAAGGGCAGTTTTTAATATTCAAGCATGAAACACACTTCACATGAGATGTGCCCTTGTAATTCAAAGGAAAACATGGGTTGAGGATGATCTCCAGTTTTCCAGCCTGATGGCACCGTCCCGTTGCTGCTGCTGGACACCCTGGTCACACCACAGAATCACAACAGTGACTGCTCTGCTCCAGCCATTGTGCCTGTGGTTAAATGAAAGTTTGGTTTTCCTGAGTTTTCTTCTTGTTTGGGTTGTTCCATCCCTCTTGCCCAGGAGCTTGTTCAGCCCTGTATCCAGGATCTTAGAGGTGCTTGGCAGGAGGGTGTGGCAGGGGACAGTCAGTCTGTTCTCCCAGGTAACAAGCAGCAGGACAGGAGGAAATAGCCTCAAGTTGCACTAAGGGAGGTTTGGTTGGATATTAGGGAAAATTTTCTTAATGGAAAGGGTTGTTGACCAGTGCAGTGGTAGAGTCCCCATCCCTGCAGGGATTTAAAAGCCATGTGGATGTGGCATCTGGGGACATGAGTTAGTGGTGGACTGGACAATGCTGGGGAAATAGTTGGGCTTGATGATCTTAGAGAAGTCTTTTCCAACCTATATGGTTCTGTAATTGTATGAGTCTGTCTCTGGTGTAGACAGTGCTGTGAGACATCAGGGATGAAGAAGCTTCAGGATTGCTTGTGGTTGTAGCAACCAACTCAGCCTGAAGGTTATGGAGAGCCTGGATTAGGCAGGTGGCTGTGGATGGTGGCAGGTCTCCTAGGTGCAACCAATGTGCTAAAAACCATCTCCTTGCATGCAGATTTTCATCTGGAAGCTCAGTGGTGTGATTTGATACCTGGATTGTTGTGATAAGGTTTCCACTGGTGCTTTATTTTGCTGTCAGAGCAAAGCCAGCCCTGTGTCCCTCAGTGCTCCCTGAGCCGGCAGTGTCCCTGCACAACAGGTCACCACCCCAATAAGCACAAAGACAAGGAGTCAGGCTCACACTGAAATGGTGCTTCAGCCAGAAAGAGCAAAGGGGGCAAAAAAGTACCCTGACCATCAGTATGTGAGTGGCCACCTCGCATCAGGCAATCACAATATCGGTTTTCTATTTTTTTTTTTTTTATGGTTGGCTTAACAATTAAAAGGCTACACTGCGCTTTGGTTTTTCCAGTCTGCTGCATCGTGTGACCCCAGTGACTCTGAGCTAAGCCTCGTTATATAATGGTGGGGTGTTTTTTTGGAAAACCTCCATTTAATCCTTTCAGAGCAGAATTTGCTGTTTTTGTTTTCTTTCATATCGTCGTCTTGTTTCCCCCCTCCGCCTACCCCTTCCCCGGCGGGCGCACGCTGGAGGCGTCAGTCTGGGAGCAGGGTCCTTTCTTCCCTTTTTTTTTTTTTTTTCAAATCTGCAGAGAAAGGAAAAAAAAATGGTTTATTTTCGTTTGCTTGGGTTACAGCGCCTTTCCCCACCGTCGGGGGGAAGGACTACGTGATGTGCAGCAGGTATTTTGTGAATGGAGCACAACCCTGTGACTCCCCGTCGCTTGACCGAAGGGGGAGGCAGGGGAAGGAGAAAGAAAAAAAAAATAATAAAAACCACCACCCAGTGACTCCATCTGACTCGTTTTGGCTGGAAAACTTTTTCAGCGCCGTGGTTCTTAAGCCAGGAGGAAGCTTTCTTCTGGCCCAAGAACAATAAAGGGGTCAGCAGCCTGATCCTCCCTCCTACACCCTCTTCCTTCCATTGTGAGGGGTCTGTGCAAATATCCCAGGCAGTTTCTGCTGGGGCCTGAGGGACCTGAGCCACACATGTGACATTAAAGAGAGACTCTGCGAACTCAGTAATCTTGCAAAAAGGAAAAGAAGAAGAAAGAGAAAACAAAATTAAATCTCAGCGGAGTTCTATTTCTGGTGCAGTGTTACGCCTGGAGAAGTTACCAGTGGGTGTTTCTCATGGTGGGGGGAAACCCGTCCCCTTACCCTGCCTATGTGCTCCTTCGATGCAGCAGCAGCATCTTCCCCACTTGCTCAACGTGTGGCCAAATCCACACCCAGGGAAGATGAACTCTTTTGTCCCACCAGCACCTTCTCTGTTTCTTGGCATGTCCAAGAGGGGGAATTCCTGCTGCTCCCATAGTGCAGGTGCAAAGCCTGTGTGCTGCAGGTGTGCAGTCTCCAGCAGGGATGGGGTTGGAGGAGGCCCAGCTGCTGGACATGTTGTACCTGTTCCAGGGATTCACCACCACCTGGCAGCACTCGCTTTTTCAAGCCAGCGCTTCTAATGACTTACTCCTCAGATGTCCATCACAAACCATGAAGGTCTGAGCCAGCAATCCCTAGGTTAAAAGGTCTTCAAGAGGTGCTGTGGGGCCATACCAATGTGCCCATCAGTCCTGTCTGTCATGAAGGCCTCCTGCATTTCTTGGGAAGGAGGTTGTACACTGGTCAGAGGGCTGCTGTGGTTTCTGTGATATTTCTCGTGAATCCAAAGCAGTCACAAAGCTTGCAGCCCATGCTAGGTTCTGCCACCATGAACAGTGATTGCCTTTTGTGGTATCTGCCAGGCTAGATGGTATCTCCTCCCAAAGGAGAAGGTGGGACCTGTGGCCTTCTAAGAGAAATCGAGTTCAACGCAGGAAACCACATCATACACTGAAAACCTGATGCATTTGGCAGAGGGAGAGCATATCATGCTCATCAAGTTGTAGGAACCCACCTTTTTTTTTTTTTCTTTTCCTTTTGACACAATTAACCATCTAGCAGCATGCATGACCTCTCCTGGCCGCGTCCCGGCTCGCTGGCCCTTGGCACCGCGTGGATGGCGGTGCCGATCTCGCCGTAAGGCAGTTCCTGCCGTTATTATCTCCTCGCCGCGCCGATAGCGCTTCGCTGGCGATGGCCAGGATTTCCTCGCACTGCAGAGCTTTCCTGAGGATCAGCTCTGCGAGCGGTGGAGGAAGCAGCCACTGCGAGATTGCTCCTGGCCGCCGAGAACGCGGTGGCTGACTTCAAACGTACGTGCGACCTGACATGATCCGAGGGGAGCGCCGCGCCGGCTCCTCTTTCCCCTCGCCCGCCTCGTCAGGGCGGGTGGAAACTCCTCTTCTCCTGCAAGTGCCCCAAGAGCTGAAGCGAGACCAAACATGGTTATGAAAGCCTGTCAGAGGTGGGGGAGAGTTGTCCCATGTTTTGCCTGGAATTCTGAGGGAATGGCGAGAGCACTCACGACCAGGGTGGAATTCAGGGCCTCGCCCCCACCCCTCTTGCAGTGCCAAAGTGTTGGGACTAGACACACTACACACTTTCCTTTAGCTGAAAAGAAAACCATTTGTAGTTCCATTTTTAAGTGCTTAAGCAAACAGATTTGTTATTTAAACTCTTTCCTTTTTTTACAAGTGTCCACGTTTGAACGTAAAAGCAAGAAAGGTGCAGGTTCTTCTTTCAGCCTTTTCTCCTGGTGCTGGAGCAGCTCTCTGATCTCTGCATACAGAGTCTAGCTCCAGGACTTTAGTGGTGCTTCCAAGTATAAGTGATAATTATATTGGCTTTGTTTCCCTCAGTGGAGGGCAGGTGAAGTGTGACAGAATTACAAGATACAGCTCCTTTGCTTATATTCCAGAGGATCAGTGCCCAGCCGCCCTTGGCCAGTGAGGCCACAAAATTTAGAGTTAAAAGTAGCTCCAAGGGTTGCAAGTGTACCCAAGGCTGGGAACCTGCTGAGTTAGAGGTAGAGTTCTGGGACTACTTGATTATCCTGACATTCCTGTCTGAAGGAGAAGAAAACTGCCTTGTTTGGCTTCTACTTGCATCTTTTCCTGTTATGATTTGCATACAAGGCAGAACTTAAATTTATTCTGCAAGTTGTCAAATTCTGAGAGTTGTTGGTTCAGGAAGGGCAAGTCTGTTGTGCAGCAACTGGTGGCTGTGCTCTTCTGGAAGAGCTAAAATAATTTTCCTGACGTGAGGTTGTATTAAAATACAAGATGTTTCGACAGCACAGAAGTCTTTCTGCGTGTGAAAATTAATGATTCAGTGGACACCTAGAGTGATATGCAGTTTGGATGGAGGATACAGGCATCTTTCACAGGCATCTTGCTTATCCAAAGGCACTTGCTTATTTCATGCCTTTGCTATGTTTAGCACGGGTGAATCAGAAGTTAAAGTCCTGGTGGGAAGGACTGACTGTTCAGGAGCAGAGAGTAATGCAACAGAGCATGGTTAGAAGTGAATTATAGGGCAACAGGTAAGGGATGAGAGTGGGACTTGGTGGTGGTCCCTTAGTCCACTCTCAAGTCCAGGCAGGTTGATGCTCTTTGATGGCAGCAGTCCTGATTTCTGAAGAAATCCACAGAAAATGTCCATCTTCTCTGTCCAGGTTTCTCATCTTTTGCTTTTCTGTTCTTTTGAAGACTTGCCTGTGATGAGTGTTTGGAGTGGCTGCCTGTTTGCCAAGAGGGCTTTCAATCTGCCAGAACTGCCTACCTACCCACAGCCACCAAGTTCCTGCCATGGGAAGATGCAATCAAAGCAAAGTTTAAAAGCTCATAAGAAAGGGCATAGAATGGCAAAACATACTCCAGTCCTGCAAGTGACTTCCAGCCCTTTGGAAGCTTTTTGGCATCTTGAAAGATTCCCTATTGGGTGCTGCAGTTTGCTGGGGTGGTTTCACGGATTTTGTGTTTCCATATCTCTCTTCTTCCCCTGTGTGGTCACCAAATAGCTTTTCAGATCTTTACACGTGCAGAAAGACACGTCCAGGGGACAGGTTCAGGGAGCATCCTGCCCTGGGTGGTGAGGGCTGAGGTAGCTGGGAGTTTCTGCTGGAGCTTTAAGGAGTCTCCCTGTGCTGGGAGCTGTGTACAGTAGGAACAGTCATCAGCCTCATCTTACGTGCGCCTCGTCTCACTGGTTAGGATCGCTTCCCCCCGTGGAAACCATCAAGAATTTCCGTTATTTCCTTTCCTCAGGCTTTGTTTGGGTGGGGATTTCTGGAAGGTATTTCACAGGCAGGTATAATTAAAGAAAGACATGCTTGCCTGGAGGCTTGACAAGGTTTCTTTAAAGCCAGGCCTTTAGCATAGTAGCAAAACAGAAACCGTTTGTTTCCCGGTCCAGTGGAGGGGAGGTTGAAAAAAAGGGGGAGCTAATCAGCTGGGAATCATCCCAGTTAAATGCTGCACACTAGGGTTAAGGCCCTTATCCAGCAAATCCTTGAAATATGTGCTTAATTTTAAGTCCCTCTGACTTCAATCTGTTTACTCTTGTGCTTAAGTTTAAGCATGTGCCTAAGTGCTTGGCTGGCTGCAGGCCAAGGCAAATAGTAGACTTAGGAGCAGAATCGCATAAAGTAAGTGCTCTGCTGGACTAAAGTTCCATGGGACAGTGGGTGCTGTGCAGGTCTGGGATGCTGGAAGGGGACAGTGCTGTGTATCCCAGCTCCATCAAGTGTTGGGTACCACAGACCTGAAGCTGTGCTCACCTTGCAGGGAGCATCCAAACAGTGCGGCTTCTAAACAGGTATCTGAATTTCAGCATCTGTTTCTCTGGTCTGAACGCATCAACCTCACCTGTAGCCTTCTGCATATCCCAAGCACAGTCTTGGAAAAGTACGTAATTTATTTCCTCCCCGTTGACAGAAAGGAGCATGTTAGTGGAGGAAAATATTCTTGATTCTATCATCAAAGAAGAAAGGAGAGCAGATTCTATGACCTGACTAATAAATCTTCATAGGAATTTGTGTGGCTGCATTAACACAACAAAAAAGACTCCTGTATTAGCAGAAGCTTTTATAATGGCTTTATCTTCTTCTTTCCCATTCCAAGCTAATTCCTGAAAGCCTTCTTCTAATCCCCCGTTTTGCTCATCCAGCCCGGACTTCTTAGAATGGCAACGGGGTTTTTTTTTCTTCAGTTTTAATCTACAAATGACAGCACTTAAAGCTAATAACTGTAGCCGTGGCACGCACAAAAATGAAGAACTGCCATCAACAAAACAAAAGATGTGTGTTTTTTGAAAACACCACTACCAGGGGTTAAGGGAAATCTGCAGCTGCAACAAATACAGCACTCATCTAACTTCCTCAATAACTCTGCCGGGGGAGCGGGCAGTTGCCAGACTGAGGAAGCGTGGTTAGCCATCCAGTCTTTGAATGCAGCTCCATTTCCCCCTCAAACCCATGGAATTTATATTAACCTCCAGCTTTTCTTAGCTGGTGGGAATATTTTTTTTTTTAATTTGCTTGAGAAAGAGCCTCACCTTTGTTGCTTTGGTTCACAGGAGGAGCAGAGGAGATGGTTCTGCTCCTCACACCTCGCTTTTGCTGGCAGAAGGCCAGAGATGTTAAGTGAATAATTTCTGACGGTGATAAGGAGAGAAAGGTTGAGGCTGCCAAGCACAGAGTCACAGATGTCTGATGACTTGGTTTTGGGAAGGACAGGCTTGAGAGATCCTGGCTTACTGGGTTGTCTGCAATCCCAGCAGAGGTGCAGGCAGGAGGAAGGACCCCAGATGCCTTTAGTATCTTGTACATGGGTGTAAATGAAGCGGGCAAAGAGCAGTATCACACAATCATAGCATGGCTTGGGTTGGAAGGGACTTCAGACACCATCTCATTCCAACCTCCTGCCATGGGCAGGGACAACTTCTACTAGCCCAGCGTGCTCCAAGACTGATACAACCTGACCTGGAACACTTCCAGGGATCCAGAGGCAGCCACAGCTTCTCTAGACAACCTCTGCCAGGGCCTCACCACCCTCACAAAGAACGAAATCCTTGCTAATATCTTACCTAAATCCACCCTTCTTTAGCTATGTGTGAATGCCAGTCAAGATGTCTAAAACCACTTCCAATGAGTTAGTTGTCTATCTAATTTAAGACCACAGGAGATCTCCTCAAGTGAGCAGGGAATGTAGCTTGGGAGACCTCATTTTGCATCCTAGGGCTCCTGTAGAGTCCCTCTGCGATTTCAAAGCCACTTTGGAGGCAGAGCATCTGTAGGGTGCTTGTGGCACTGGTGCTGATGGTGGTGGGCAGGAGTCCTGGGCAGAGAACGGAGCTGGCAGAGACATGGGGGCTGTGCTGGTTGCCAAAATTACCATCTCTCTGGTGGCAAGCAGTTTGGTGTCTCCTTCAGCTTTGTAATCACTAAGTGCATCTGCAGTTTTCCTGTCATGCTCTTTTCTGCTCACTGCCCATTCCAGCCTTGGTGGCCACTATCTCAGACCCTTTCCAGCTTCTGTAGCTGAACCCATCACAGGCCTGATTTTGCCAGTACAAAGGCATCAAGGAGATTAGAAAACAGCTGAAAAAGTTGTAATGAGGAGGGGCAACATGACCCAGGACATCCCACTAAGCAGTGTCTTTGGGGTTGGTCAATATGAGAGCATATCCAGGAGTTGTGTGGTTTCTTGAGTTTTGGTGCTGATTCTTATGGAATCATGGAATGGTTTCAGTTGGAAAAAACTCTTAAGATCATTAAGTCCAACCATTCCCCAGCACTGCCAAGGCCACCACTGATCCATGTCCCCCAGTGCCACATCCACACAGCTTTTAAATCTCTCCAAGGATAAGGGATCCACCACTGCCCTGAGCAGCCTGCTTCTGTGTTTTACAACCCTTTTCCATGCAGAAATTTTCCCTAATATCCAGTCTCAGTCTAATGTTTTCTGTCCCCACTTGTATCTTGTGAAACACCTGAAGGTGCATCCTATGAAATTAATTGAAGAGGCTTCATCCAGCACCTAGTGCTCATCACAAAAGCTGCTGTAGGTTAAGCTTTCTCTGGCAGGAAAGCTGATGTATGGATGATGCCACAGTCTTTGGAGATGTCATGTTTGAGATTTGGACTTTGCAAGGCTTGGGAGAACCAATACAGCCATCCTGCTGCTTGTCCTCTATCAGTTTTGGATAGAAAACAGTTTTTGAGGATTCTTTTCTTGGTGGAGGTGCCAGATCCATTTGCAGTGTCACATTTGGACACTGCTGTAAAGCAGCTGCGAACACGCCTTTCTTACTCATCTGTTTTACTGTTCAAAGCAGCCTGTGTCTCACAGAGGTCTGCAGAAGGTCAGTGAAAAGCCACCAGAGTAGTGAGTAAGAGATGTGATATTATTGACACTCTGTGGCAAGTGCATAATGTTCTCTGAGCTTTCCCCTGCATTAAAGCCCATTACAGCAGGAGGAATCCTAGATCTCAGTGCCTAACAGGAAGATCCTGGGAGGGATCAGACGGACATTTAAGGAGCAGTTTCTTCTCCCCAGGTACAAACTGCCTGTAAACTGGCAAGGAGCAAGTCAGAGCCTTGTGTTGCACAGCCCAAACTCCCATGAAGGACTGGGACTTTTCAAACAGAAGAGTAGGGCTTTTATAGGATTAAATTGGCATGTGCACACTGGGTTATTTCCCAAGCAAGGGTGAGAGACATGGGATCCTCACATGATCTCTGTGGGCTGAGCCAGGCTAAGCAGCAACCTCAGAGAAGAGAAAAGACTTCTCTTGGTGGCATAGTCCTGAGGAAAGTACATTGGCTCTGTCTCCAGCCAACTGCAGACAGGAATATCAGTGATGTGAGAATGTTTCCAGCACAACACGAGGGACTTGGCAAGGGAAAGAAAAAGACCATGCTTTAGCCATGAAGATCTGTGAGAAATGTCCACTGGTGGGCCAAAAGGAGCTGCCAGTACCATGACCATATTCAAGTTGATGCCAAAATTCCCTTTTGCTTTGATAGTGCAGCATATGGATCACAGAGATATGGATCATGTTTTTTTAAAAAAAAACAAAACAAAACAAAACAAAACCAAAAAAACCAAAAAAAAACTTATTGAATTATAAACTATTGCTTGCAAACTGATGATGTTGAAGAACTTCATGCACTTGGAAGGTGTCCAGCAGGAAGTGCCAAGGGCTGAGCACTGAGAAAGTTCTCCTATTGCCTCTGGATCTACCCATGGTGAAAGAAAAAAGAAGTTGTGTGTCAGGCAGTGATGCTGTCACTTTGTAAATAAGGTGTTTCATAACTGTTACCCTGTCCCAAATCCCAGGAGCTTGCAGGATCTTGAAGCTCCTTCAAGCTGAAGACCTGGTCTGTCCAAGAGAAGATGAGCAGAGGCCTGGTTCTGGGGGATTGCACAGATGGACATGGAAAACACACCTTATTTTTAATAGTAATGGTGAAAGGAACATATTCTTGTATGTAGTCCATATCACCTGGGAACAAAACTGAGGTTCAGGCATACCTGGCCAGAGGGGCCTGTACCAACACTGGGCATAGCACAGAAAGTTTTGAGCTCAGAGGTTCCTAATGTTCTCCTCCCTGAGGCCCTATCAGGTGTGTTTATGCGACATCTTAAAATTTTATCCCAGTTCTTCCTGTAGGTTTCCTCCTTGTGAGGATGGAACAGTGGGGAGGCATTGAGGGACCTCCTGCCATCCCACCTCACTTCATTTCAGCTGAAGAGACGTAGTCAAACAGCATGCCAAGGTGCACAAATGGGGGTGTTGGGCTGTGAAGAGCACAGGGGACAGGAAAACTCAGACTGGAGAACATGACAGATATAGAGAAAATGTATATTTTAAAGAAAAGTGAGGTCCCAGAGGCACTGAAATATCTCAAATTATAAGTATTCCAATAGCAACCTCATAACACTCCTAAGGCCCAGGTAAAACTGTTTTTCCCTCACCCCCAAGCTGGTGCAAGCCAAGGAAAATTTAAGAAAAGCTTTTCAGAGTAGTGCAGCCCTTTCTCAGGATGAGCTTGGGCTACCTGGACAGACTGCAAACCAAATAGCATGTGTGGTACCTCCTGGTTGCAAGTGATGTGGGCAGTATTTATTCCCAATATTAGCAGAAAAAGGCTCCTTTTTCCAGGGAAAAGCAAACCCAGGTCATCAGTGCAATTTATTTTAGTGCTTCTTTAAATAATCTGCATTTGAGGACTCCAAGCAATGGTGTGGTTATAACTACACTTACTGGATAAATGTATTTATTTATGGATGGGATGCTTTACTGCTGACAGTACCGTTTGTTTTTAAGCCTGACCAGGGTAGAGGAAATACATACAAATAAACAATAAACCTAAACAACACTAAAATAACATCAGTTAAAACAATTAAGAGTTACTTCCACTCGCAAAGTATTGTTCCCATTTTGCTACAACATGGGAAAAAGCTCCATTTCCTAAGTGAGCTTGTAACTGATTTGGGATTTGCGGATTCTGGTAACAAAAGGGGATTTCTTTTGTCTGTTATTTATACTCTTCCTATGGCACCGTGTGTCCGTGTCGGCGTGTCTGGAGCACCCTGTCTCAGTGCAGCAGTGTCTCCAGCCTGTCCCCATCTCTGGGCCTGGTTGGGCTTCTCCTGGTGTGAACTTGTGTGTTGGCAGAGGCAGTTCCTCCTAGGAGACTTTGTCCTGGTTTTTAAAGTTTTATTATCTCTGAGTTATGTATAATTCAGGAGCTCAGGGACCAAGAGTTATAAATAGACCCCGGAAAATGCACTGTCAGTAATCAGCAGAAGGTGTCAAGGAAGGTTCAGGCCATGCTTTAATTGGGATGCTCTGCCTAATTATTCTAATGCTTTAATTGCATTTGCATCCTTCACCCCTCACAGGGAGTTTCATGCCGGGTTGTTCTGCCTTTCTCTGTGTGTTTTGTGCCATCCCAGAGGTGGCTGCAGAGGGATGAGGTGGGCACAGCTTAGCTGCCACCAAGTATTTTGTGCCATCAAGTATTTTCAATGTTTTCTTGCCTCTAGCTGTGTGCCTGCTCTCTGTCAGGAGCCAATAACTAACACCAGGGAGAGGTGATGGGAAAAGAAGGGTCTGAATGATACCGCTTTGAGTCTAGGACTGCATGTGTGGAGTCTGTGGCTCATGAAAACACCCATTATTCTGTGAGAAGTGCGCACCAGAACACTCACACTCAGCAAATCCAGGAGTTTGTGTCCAACAGGGGAAGGCAGAGCCCTGCAGGGAATACTGCAGGTGGTTTTAGTGATAATCAAGGAGTGATGTTTAACTGTGACAGTCCTGATCACAGTCATAGCCATGCCACCCTTGTTTTTTTTGGGTTTTTTGGGGTTTTTTGTGAAAAAGTCTCCTCCACGGTGCTCATCACTGAGGCATGTGTACTGCAGCTACACATTCAGCCTCTGCTGGCAATTCATGATTTATTGTGCACACCCCAAAGATGCAGTTAATACAACAAATCCTCCAAACTGGGATATCTCTCGTGGAATTACTTAGGATCACAGAAGCACAGAATGACCTGAGCTGGAGGGGATGCACAAGGATCATTGCAGTCCAACTCCTGGCCCTGCACAGGACAGGTCTAAGAATCCCATCCTGTGTCTGACAACGTTTTCCAAATGTTCTTGGAGCCTCTCTGGGGCATGTTGCACTATGCCAGGATTCATCAGACCAGCACATCCCACTGTTGAGGTCCTACAGAGCATCTCTTCTCCACGACAGAGCTTCATAGATCAGTGGTGGCAAAACCCAGAGAGTTTTGCTCCTTTTCTGGATCCTGGATGGCTGGAAAATAATTTCTTTGTCAGTCCTGTGGTTTAATTTAGCCCTGGCTCCAATCACTGAGGTTGAAGAAGGTGTCCTTGGAGGCTGCCAGGACCCACTGTGCTATGTTGTGGGTGAGGAAGGGTGGTAGAGCCATAACCATCAAATACTGCAAGGGTTTACCTGCCTTTTATCTTGTGTAGGGAGTATTTTGCAAAATTGTTGCACTTCCTATTCCTTAGATATTGAACATCAACTGCTTGCTTATTCAGAAGCAGCTCTTATTGTAAGCACCTTACAGGAAAATATGAATAGCTTGCAATTTAAAGGAACAGATTTATCACTTACATTTTAACAGAGAGGAAATAATTTCTGTGTGGCTTCCTGGCAGTGTTTGGTGTCCTTCCATGGCCTCCAAACCAGGTCAAGGCTTTAGTTTGTGCCTCAGCTCTCTCCTTCTAAGATGTAAAAAAATCTCCTAATCTCCTTGTGGGTGACAGACCAGAGCCATGGGAATTCCTGGAAGAGGAAGAAGAAAGTGGCCTCTGAGGAGAGAGGTCTGCTGGAAATACCCACAGGATTTCTTAATGTATCACTGAATCATGGAATCCCAGAAGGATTTTGATTGGAAGGGACCATAAGGCTCATCTCATTCCAACCCCTACCATGGGCTGGGACACCTTCCATTGGAATCACCTCCAACAGAAATGCCATCCTTGGGTGGATAGAGGTGATGGGGATGCTGCCAATGTCACCTTTGCCATGTTTTTCACATGCAAGGGGCTGGCTGGGATGGTTGTGCTGAATATATTGTCACATTCAACCCCATAGGCAGCATGATTGTGTGACTGGAACGATAAAAGTTAAATATATCTGCAGATCTGTGCTGTCCTGGAGTTCCCTGCTTTGGACAATCCATCCTATGGGCAGGTGAAGGCCTTGCTGCAGGGTGTTGCAATTCACTGGGTGGGTTTCTGCTGATCATTTCTGGAACCACTACGTATTTATCTTTTTACACTCCCTCCAGCCTCAGAATTTCTGTTGTTCCCTTTGCATGGGCAGATGGGGCATCCTCAGTGATTTCAGCCCCACCTCACCCTTCCCACTCTCCCAGAAAATAAATCCCACCCTGAACTTTGTGTGCAATAAAACTGAGCGAAACTCCCAGCTCCTACCTCAGGCCTAATAACCTGTTTGTTCAGTTCAGGCCTTCTGCAACCATTTGTTTAAGATAAGCAAGGGCGGATGTTTCTGGAGGGCACAAAAGGCTCTTGAGATAAAGCTCCAGCGGGACTGATCCTGCACCGTGGCTGGATCATTTCCTTCTCTCATCACCTGAGTGTAGTTTTTTTCCATCAGTCCAGTGCTTTTTTCAACCTTTTGTTCACACTCAGGGTTTCAGTGTTGCTGTTTCCTATTCAGAGGTCTTCACCTGCTTGATGATCACAGGCTGGGGTTGTTTCTGCTGCATGGGGAATGTCTGAGAAAGAGGTGGAATAAGTTGTTATGAGTGAAGGCAGTTGCTCTGTGGGCTGAGGTTTCACATCTAAAAGTCAGGCTGTAAAACACACGGATGAAGCAATGAGCCCAAACCCCTAGAAGCCCCTTGAGTCTTTGTGAAACACCCACAAGTTCAGCCACCTCAGGCAACACTTGGGAATGCAGCAGTGGGGGAGAAGAGGAGGAGGGAAGGGTGCAGCTTGGTCCCAGATAGGGCTATCTCCTCTCTAAGGCTTTTGATTTCAGATGCCAAAGAAGTTTCTGTGGTTTGCTGCCTCAGGGCGGTCACAGAAGAATCAGTGGCAGGAAAAAGCTCGGCCTCATTCCTGCTTATCAAATTGTGACTTGGGAGTATTCATGGAAGGGAGGCTGGACCTGCCCCAGCCTGAACCCCCCTGCCCTGGGCTGATCCCCAGCGTGGGCAGCAGGGCAGGGGGGTTCTGCCCCTCTGCCCCTGTGCTCAGGGCTGTTCCCCTGCACAAGAGAAGCTCCAGGGAGAGCTCAGAGCCCCTGCCAGGGCCTCAAGGGGCTCCAGGAGAGCTGCAGAGGGACTGGGGACAAGGCAGGCAGGGACAGCACCCAGGGAATGGCTCCCACTGCCAGAGGGCAGGGACAGATGGGATATTGGGAATTAGGAATTGCTGGCTGGGAGGGTGGGCAGGCCCTGGCACAGGGTGCCCAGAGCAGCTGTGGCTGCCCCATTTCTCGCAGTGGGGTGGAACTAGATGGTCTTTAAGGTTCCTTTCAACCCAAATAATTCTAAAATTCTACTAATATAACATCCCCAGTAAGAAATGAAAAGCTGGTGCCCTTCTCCAGCTTTTTCAGATGATCCTGCTGCAAAGGAGGCATAAGAAAAATCATAGCAAATTCTTTTTTGTAGGAGGGTAGTGCTAAACCTAACCACTTCCCTCCTCTGTTCCTGCCCCTCTTCCTCATGTCCCTCCCAAGCCAGTATCCCACAGGTACTGGGCTGGGCTGTGGAGTGGCGTGGGATCAGCAGAGGGATGTTGCTGCAGAATGCCAGTGAGGTCTTGAAAGCTTTTTATTTGTTCTTCCATTGAGCTTTGATGTAAATGTGTCTGGGGAGCAGCTTTCTATATTTCCAGAGACAGGTGGACAGGGATGAAGCTTGGACAGACACCTTCATTAGGAAGGTAAAGCACAAAAAGAGAGCACATGGCCTTCAGACCTGTTGCCTGTGACCTCTGTTTTCAGCAATTCCAGTTGATGACAGATTTCCCTTGCTGGCCATACGACAGTCACCTGAGCTTGCTGGACATCACCTTCTCCGAGAGTTGTTTTCATCAAAAAATCTAAAAACATGTATGCACATCACAACACAGCTGATCTCTGGGGGACTGGCCAAGAGAGTAGACCATTCCAGAACAACCCTTCTTTTCCAGAGCTTTCGGCCCTTCTTTTTCGACCATGTATGTTTATGATTTGAATTGGAACATATGTGCATTAGACGTCCCACGGGCGTCTCAGGTTCTGCTCCAAGCTTCCCACCATGCAAACCACAGAGTGTTTCATTCCAAAACTGAAAATTAGCCCTATTAGCAATTCTTTCTGTGACCACGGGCTCCTTGTTGCTTTGTTTTTCCCACACCCATCACTTACAGAACAGCATCACTGAAATACTGGTTTGTTACCTTCTCCAGCCACCTGTGAATAAATACCAAGATAAAACCCATTTGGGAAGGAGACCAAATGTGGTCTTGCTGCCCACTGAGAAGTTGCAAACATGCCTTTGAAAACCACAAACATCTGAGTGTGATGGTGTTTCCAGCCAAAGCAGGAGAAAAACCCATCCCTCGTGTAGACCCACTGCAGAGCAGAGGGTGGTCTTCTGCCTTTTCCTTTGGCTCTGTTCAGGGATTCTGACTTCAGAAGGAGTGTGTCTGCTGAAAGATGAAAGAGCTGCATTTCAGATTCGCGTTGTCCTCAGTGACCTGGCCCTGCTGAAGGCACTTCCACGGCTGTCTCCTGCATGACCCATGGTGGGCAGCAGCCTTGAGACAAGGGCTATGTTTTCAAAGCTCTCACCATGCCCTTGGGATTCTATCCACACCCACCCCATTACCTTTGGTCTTCTCCAACCACTCCGCCCTACTTGCAATTTGCAATTTGCTGATATTTCCTTTTGCATCAGCTCGCTGCACAGAAAAAAAAAAAAAAAAAAAAAAAAAAAGGTCAACTTTTCTCCCTTCCAAATTTAGCTTTGTTTAGACACCAAAATAGACAAGAGTAGGGATCAGTGACTAGTTTTTTCCAAAACATTGTCTCACGAGGAGGACTGAGGAAGGGAACTACTCAGCTGGAGAAAGGAGATGTTTGATTTTCATAAAAGGGGACACGAAGTTCTCCTCTATTCAAGCACAAGCAGTGTCCAGGAGTGCTCCTTGGATTAGGAATTTATTCCTATGTAATTAGTTCATATCTTATCCTGTTGACGTCAGCAGCTGGTGGGTAGAGGTCTGTGGAAGCACAGGCTTCTCTACAAGGAGGACATGCAGGAATGCACCACTGTACATATGGTTTCTAGTTGGAGTGAGCAGAAAGGCAGCTCCTAAGGCTTTAATGAGGTCTTCACTAGAGGAAACTGTTCCTTGTGTGGAGCGGAGATAGTTTCATTTTTCTGAGGTAATTGTATTTGCACATGTGTCTGCAATGCAGCTTAAATTCTTAAAAACACCCCAAGCGTTAGCCTGCTGTGGTAGTACAACATTTAAAAACAGCCTCACTAATTACTGTACTATTTTTAGCCTCATTTCCTAAACTAGCTGTGCTGATGGGGCTGGACTGTGTGTGTCTCCTCCTTCCCCTCCTTTCCTCATTCAGTTTGGTATCTGTTGGCCAATTTCAAGTAATTTTTTCAAAGGAACAGAGATCTCATAGATATCAAGCTCCTCCTATGCCTTCAGTGAAAATAAATGATTGAGAAAGTGAGTGATGAGGAACACTCAAACCACAGCCCTCAGCAGTGAAGTAGCTTCAGTATGAGCACCTGGTCTGGTGGAAGGGCCCTGCAGTGGCAGATAAGTTGGAACTGTATGATCTCTAAGGTTCTTTCCAACCTGAACTGTTCTGGGATTGTGTGATTCTAAGCTATTACAGAATCACGACAAGATATTCTGAGATGAAAGCCACTCACAAGGATCACCCAGTCCAGCTCCTGCCCTGCACAGACCCCCCAATAATCCCACCCTGTGCATCCCTGGCAGCGCTGTCCAAAGGCTCCTGGAGCTCTGGCAGTGCCCATTCCATGGCCCTGCACAGATCCCCCAACAATCCCACCCTGTGCCTCCCTGGCAGCGCTGCCCAAAGGCTCCTGGAGCTCTGGCAGCCTCAGGGCTGTGCCCATTCCCTGGGGAGCCTGGGCAGTGCCAGCCCCTCTGGGGAAGAGCCTTTCCCTGATATCCCACCCAAACCTCCCTGGCACAGCTCCAGCCCTTCCCTGGGTGCTGTCCCTGTCACAGAGAGCAGAAACTGGAGCTGTCCCTTAGGAGGAGCTGCAGACCCCAGTGAGGTCTTGCCTCAGTCTCCTTTTCTTGAGGCTGAACAAGCACAGTGCCCTCAGACACTTTATCATGTGGCTCCTCCAGACCCCTCACCATCATTGTAGCTCTCCTTTGGACCTTTTCTATTAGCTTTGTATTTTGGCTCAGTTAGTTCCTTATGGCTTGAAGTCTTGAGGAGCAAAGCTCTGAATGGGAAGGCTCCAGCTGCCGTAGGGCTGCTGCTGCAGCACTTTCTCCAGGCTTTTTGCAGTGATCAGGATGGATGGTCACAATAAACCCTGTCTGCCTTCAATTTGGTGGTGCCTTCTCTGGCCTAAATCCATCATCCCCAGGAGCCTTTCTCCTCCATTACATCTTCCCCTGGAAAAACTCAAAATACAATTATCTTGGTAACTGCTACTGAAATCAAGTGCCGTTTCCAAAGGCTCTTTGCACAAAGAGAGAGGGATTTTCTTCTGAAGTCAGTGTGTTACATTGTCATGCCAATGTCACAAAGCTGCTGCTGGATGAGACACATCCTCACCCAGCCCTTGCCCTTGCCCAGGCTGCTCCCTCATGGCCCCTTGCACGTGGTGATTCCCAGCAGTGGCTGGAGCTCCTGGCTGAGATAGATGGTGATGGAAGTAAAAGGAGCAACTTTTACAAGGCTTTTATTGCCAACTGGGGAAGGACAATACTGCATAAATAAAATTCATTATGGTTATGACAGCTCTGTGGTCCCTGGAAAATAAATAATACTTTGCACTTACGCAGAGCCTTTCATCCAGGAACCTCAGAGCTCTGTGTGAGCATTAACAACACCTCATCATGCCCATAGTAGGATAGTAAATACAGCAGCCCCCTTATCAGATGAACAGACCACGTCAGAGTCGGCACCTTGAGTGGAAAGAGGGCACTGGAAATGCAGCAGCTGGAGTTACACACAGCTCTGCCACTGCCTTGTCTTGGAATCACAGAATCCTAGATTGCTTTGGGTTGGAAGGGACTTTAAGGTCATTTAATTCCAACCTCCCTACCATGGGAAGGACACCTTCCACTAGCCCAGGAGGCTCCAAGCCCCATCCAGCCTGGCCTTGGATACTTCCAGGGATCCAGGGGCAGCCACAGCTGCTCTGGGCACCCTGTGCCAGGGCCTCAGAACCCTCACAGTAAAGACTTTCTTCCTAATTACTATTAAAAATTTCTGCCTAATATCTCATCTAAATCTGCCCTCCATCTTGGGCTTGGGAGCATGATTTACCATCCTTGTCACCTCAGTTGTTTCCTGTAAGATGGGTCCCATCTGTCCTTGCTGCAGGGGTGGCATAGGCTGACTCCTTCATGGTGGGCAGGCTCAGTGAGGTGTTTCTGATGCAGTTGTTCCCTTCCTACCAGTGTGAGGGCACAGCCCCAGCACACCTACCAGCTGTGGCTCCTGCTGGTTTCCCCAGGTATCCTCAAAATGGTGCTGAGCATCTTCCTTTACAGACATTTTTTCCGCCGGGTTTTGGATAAATATACAAAGGTTGCAGCCCAGGGAAATTGGATGGCTTAGTGTGTCATGGGTGAAGTCCTTGTCTGTCGTGTGAATGGGATTTATACACATGTGATCCAGTCATTTGCCCTGTGTTGTTTCTTCTATACAGAAATTGCAGATAACTTAATTTCCTGCTCCTTGCAATGGCCCTGAGAGATACAAGACATCTCAAGATTTTCAGAGCTGCTTTTGTGGGGTCTGGGATGTTTTAAGGCTGTTTGGGGAAGCTGTTTCTTTTGCCACACTCACGTGCTGGGTGTACAGTTCTGTCTCACTCTCAGCCCTTCAATTTTGATGCCTCCTGGAGCTGATGGCTGCTTTTCCCTCTGTTTTGCAGGGTTACCATCCTTTGCCTCATGAAGCTGAAATCGCACACACCAAAAAACTGTTCAGAAGGAGAAGAAACGACCGGAGGTAGGTGAAACCTCTGCAGTGTTTGGGTTTTTTTAAATCTTCTCTTCTTCGTTGCACCTCTTCCTCACCTGCCTCGTGGTGAGTCTTCAGACAGCACTGCTGTTCAGCAGTGTTAGTGCATTCCAGCACTAGCATCCTGAAAATATTTTGGGATGTGTCCTGCATTGATCCAGGAGTATCTTGAGGACCTTCTCTTCCCCTTGAACTTATTCCTGCATAGCCAGATCCCCTGACTTGTACTCAAAGAGACAGCTGGCAGTCTTTTGTCTGTAAAAGCTCCAGCCCTTGCAATTTGCTTCGTCTTTTTCTATTAAAAGGCAAAATGTGATGAGTTTCAGGGCTACCTGGAAAGTGGGTTTGGTTAAGAGGGGGTCACAGCCAGCCTCAGGTGTCTGTGGGAAGGAGGAGATGTGCTGTGCAGGCAGCTGAATTCCTGTGGCATTGGTGATTTCAGTCCATTGAGTTAATTTAATCGAGTCAATTGGATATTTAATTGTGTAAAATGCATATCCAATTATATGAGGGCATCTAAAGCCCTTGATGGGAATCATGACTATGGTTGAATGTGAAAAAAAGTGAGGAGTAAGGGAGTTAGTTGTACATGCAGCTTTATTTCTGCTGACTTGTTCTGCTCCAGCTGACTCAACGCACCCAGGGCAATAAAGCAGTTCTGAAACCACGACTTTGAAAGATGATTGAACAGGAGAAAAAGTGGCCAGTGCTTTCTCCTGGAATAAACAGTAGTCTGTGCCTGAGCTGTCACAGGGGGCGTTTTTGGTGAAATCCTGCAGACAGCTTGGAGTGTGTGCTCAAATCTCGCCATCCTGTCTCATGAACAGCTAGGATGTAGTTTACTCTGCATGGTTTGATTTTTCTACACTTCACTGAGGGACCAAAAAAAGAGCTAAAAAGAGTTTTCTTGGGCAACCTATAAACATTCTTCTGTGGTCAAGATGGTTTTAGCAGCAAACTCTGTTTCCTCTCCTTTTGGGGACTCCCTCCTTTTTAGCTGTACACAATTCAAAAAGCCAGTCTAGTCTTCTTATTTGAGGTGGGTGGGAAAAGCCTTATTTCAGCTGGGTTGCAGCCCTGTGATCTCCAAAACATGGTTATAACCAAGTCTGCTGTGTTGCAAGACTGAGCTAGGTGGGCTTAACTGGAGCACTGGGCTGGGCTGCTCTGAGGAACCACAGTGGAGTTTAGGGAGTTCTGTTTCCATCTCTGGCCTTCTTCTGCCATACAAAGAGTGCTTGATGCTTTGGGAGAGGAGACCCTCAGGGCCAAGAGGTCTTCTGCCTGAAGCCCCATGCCCAGGGCTGTGATGAACCATGGAGCTGTGTGCTGGTTCTTCCCTCTCATCCAAAAATCTTGCCAGTTGGAAGGATGGGAGGAAACATACCAGATGTGCATTTCTGTTTCGTTTTTCTTTCTGGTCCCTTTAGATAAGCCATCAGCAGACAGAAGCATTCAGTCCTCCAGGGCATCCCTGCCTCCTGCACAGATGGCAAGGAGAGATAGCAAAAGAAACTGCCTTGGGCTGGGGTTGGAAGATCACGGGGTGAGATACAGCCCTGGCCAATAGCACTGGGATAATGTCCTAGGGGAAGAGAAAAAAGCCTTAAAATCCAATTGATCCGGCATCATTCCGGAGGAGACATGGGGTCACTTCAGCCCTAAGCAGTCACAAATGAAATAAAACGGAAAGAGCAGAGGGTATGCACTTCTGCCCAAGTCCTCCACGGTGCTGTTAAATCTTAGCCAGAAAACCATATTTATTTCAATTTCAAAAAGCTAAGTGGCCTGAGTGGAGGGAGCTGTAATGAAAAAGCAGTTTTTAAAGTAATTATTTAAAAGGAAACGGCATGGTTCCCATCCCCTTCCTTCACCTCGAAACCTCAGCAGCCTCTCTTTCCCCAGGCCACTTGTTTTGCTGCTGGAAGTTTTCAGCATCCCTTGTCTCTGTAGTGCATTTGGGACTAGGAGGGGAGGTTTTGTCCTTTTAGTGTCACTGGAGTTGCTCCAAGAGAGCACTTGCTCCTTAAAATTGATTTCTAGCAGTGAGTTAGCTCTCAGAATGTTTATTTTATGTAGAAAGCATGTCAGAAGTAGGAGAAGAAAAGGGCAGGAATGGGGGGTTGGGGGAAGGGGATAAGAAAAAACCAGATTGTATCAGAAGGGAATAGGAAAAAAAACAGATTGTATCAGAACACAGACTACAAAGCTGTTTACAGTTTATTGCAGTGCTATTATCTTAATGTCCCAGGCATCAGTCTGGGGCAGAAAAGCTCCATTCCGGAGCTGGTGGAGCCACACAGGTGATATAAAAATTCCTCAGGGTGAGGTTTTATGTTAGGCAACATAGTCAGGAGTAATGGGATTTTTGTTTAAAACCTCATCTGGATATGGAGAGAGTCAAAATTGCAAGAGTGTGGATGAGACATCAGAGGCAGTTAGGCTTAGAAGAAACCTAGCAGGGCCATTTGGTGATGCATGGGCTGGGAAGGGTCTGGGAAGCAGCTCTGGATGCCTGGACCCAAGGGAGGAAGGGCTGGTTTCCTAGAAAGGAAAGCAGCCAAAGATGGGATTAGGGCTGGTATGCAGTGGATTTGCAAGAAGAGAAGAGGTTGTTCTGCTAAGTTAGGTTAGAAACAGGTGTGGCCCCAAAGTCCTGGGCAGACCTGGGTCTGGTTTTCATGGGGCAGCTTTTCCTCTTCTCCTGAAGCTGGTGGGTCCTGGAGCAGCACCCTGGGCCCCACAAGTAATGCCTCTATGGGGTGCAGGGGTTCTCCCTGCCCAGCACGTGCCTCATCCAAGGCTGACAAATCCCTGGTGACCATGCTGGGCATCCTCCTGCCGGGTGCAGGAGTCACCCTCACAAGTGGCCATCCAGCTTGGGTCAAAATGTCAACCCCCAGTTTGACCTCTGCTCGATGCACAGGTCCAGCTGGCCTTGCCTGGTTGTAGGTGACCTTTGGCTTGGTTGGAGCTTTATAGAACACAGCTATTACAAAAAAAAAAAAAAAAAAAAAAAAAAAAAAAAAAAGCCAATAAAGCAGATTGGTACACAGAAATCTGACTCTTTTGTTTCCCAGCTGGTCTTACAAGTGGCACTGATTGCCTCCCAGAGCATGTGTGGGCTTCTCTGGCCTACTTGACTGTCACATTCAGCTGGGGACAGTGTTGGGCTAGTGAAGCACCTTTTGTTTCACATGCAGAACAACGCTGATGTCCGACTCTGCTATAAATAGCGCCTGTCCCTGCTTCCTTCCCGTCACCTTTCCTCGGGAAATGCTGTCCCTGTGCTGTGGAGGAGCACAGCTCACCTACCCTGAGGTCTCTGCCACACACCTTTCGCTGCCTTCAGGAGAAGCTACCCCAGGAGAGTGACCCACAGCTCTCTCCTTGCATATGTGCTATGTTTTTATCTTTCCCAGTAATTTTTTTTCCCATTTTTTGTGGGTGTCTTATCCTTCAAAGCATTCAAGGATGAGGCTCTGGGTAACCTGGCCTAGTGGAAGACGTCCCTGCTTCTGGAGCTGAATGGTCTTCAAGGTGCCTTCCAAGCCAAATCATTCTGGGATCCTATGATTTTCCATGGATGCATGCTTCATTTGTTGCAAAGATAGGCACGAAGAGCAAATTAGATGTAATTAAAAAAAAAAAAAAAAAAATCGGGCACATTTTCCATAACAGCAGTCAACATCAGAGCCACATCTACTGGAGGGTTTGCTGGAGGGTTGCACATGGTGCTGTAAAAGCCTACAGGAGGTGGTGGGGTCCTTTCTGCAAAGAGTTTATGGTCAGGGCAGCAGAGTTACCACTCCCCACCTCTCCTGGCAGAAATCCTGCAGCCAGTGTCCTCTCTGTTGGCTTGGAGTCAGGAGGTGTGACTGCCATCTCCTGATGAGGGTGATGGAAGGCATCACTGCTTTCTGGGCTCGTGGAAGGAGAGCAGCACAAGCAGGTGTTGTCATACCATGTCCAAAGGCACCAAAGGCTGCTTAGTTTGACCTTCCAAGGGCAACCACCTCTAGGGAAGAGTGGAGTTTTTCAGGGTAGTGGCACAACCTCTCCTGCAAGAAGAAAGATACTGTGGAATGTGGGGCACAACAGACCCATTTCTCAAGTTCTCACCTCAAACCTTTCCCAACCCAGTGCCTCTCTGCTAACACAGCACAAGATGTGTGGGATGTGATCTGCTTGGGCAGGTGAGCTCTGAGTTTAGCCCCTTATTTTTCAAAAAATTCCCAAACCCCTATTTTTTTAAGCATTACAAGATGACTTTGTGTTGCCCAAGGTTGCCCCAATTCCCACGGCCTCCTGGTGTGATGTGTTTGGGATGGAGAGTCCAGCTGGCCAAATTCTTTGGCGTGGAAATGCATGGAAATACACGCACAGAGGCTTGCCCCAGCCTTGTAGGAATGATAAAAAACCTTGCATGTTCAGATAGGCTTTACAGGGAATATATGGAGTTGAAATATATGGAATTGCAATAGGACAGGTGAGGTTGTACCTATTTCTTGGTCTTCTGGTTAACAGTACTGAGATGGTTCTGTGGCACTTGATGAAGGGTTTTCCTGAAAACCACAAAAGGATTGTTGGGGAAGTCTTCAAAAGTTTGCACCATTGAAATCACTTTGGTCCAACGTCTTGTTGGATTCAAAAGGCTGAACAGCTTAGCAAAAGCAAATCCTTGGGTGTGCACAGATGCTGGCTGGTACCTCATGGCTCTTTTGGAAAGCATGGCATAGAGAAGAACCCCATGTCCTGGAGAGGATGGAGTAAAAGCCCAAGAGTAAATCAATACCCTCTTTGCAAAAGGCCCTTGAATGCCTTTTTTCAATAGAAAAAGTGGGAATCTCTTGTGCTTCTGTGCAGCTGGTGTGTCTTCAGGCTTTGAGGTGACCAAAGCCATGAGGGGCTTTGTCATGCTTGTCCCAGCCAGGATTGCTGGGGATCACAGCCAGCCTCAGGTGAAGGACCATCACCTCTAGCTGTGACTGAGCTTTGTGTTGTCTCCTGTGGGAATCCAGAGCTTCCCTCTGGCTGCCCTGGGACCCTGGCAGGGGTCAGGAACCCCCCTGTACAGATCCCCAAGAGGCACTGTCTCTGATCTCTGTCCATGGAAAAGAGTTTTCAATCTTACAGGATGAATTACAAGCTCTGAGTGTTTGATATCAGTAATAATTAAGTGTGGCACGGGTGCAAAAGTAAAATTTTAGGGTTCTAGGTGAGGGGTCCAAAGGGGACAAGATGGAGCAATTGGGTGTGCCTTGTCCTTTTTCTCCTTCTTCATGCCCTCCATGTTTCACTGTGGTGTTGGCATTTTTCTGTTGGTTCAGGCTGGGGACACACTGTCCAACGTAGGTGACAGATATTGGCACGTTATTGTAAATCCAGCACAGGTAGTTTGTGGTATATAATGTTTGTACCATCCCACTGAGGGCAGAGCCCCACACGCTGCCCTGCAGGACAGAGCTGCGGCAGGGCAGCAGAACATGTTAGAGATAAACAGAATAAACAACCTTGAAACCAGCACAGATGAATTATGGCTTCTGCTTTGGCAGCGGGGCAGAAAGACAGAGACTTTCTACAATCTCAGGATCATCAATACCACAGATTCCGACAGTCTCCTCCTTCTCCTGTTGGATGAGATTTTAAGAGGGGTGTTTCTGCACCTGGGAAGTCCATCCTACATAAAGCCCCTGTGTGGGGAGCTGCAGCAGAAGGCTGCACAGATGCTCCTGGCTCATACATGGAGGGAAGGGTTGGGAGCAAGGAGGTTCAGGAGCTCTCCCCATCTCCTTTGAGCATGCCACAAATACTTAAAGATTTCAAGAACAGAATTACAGAAATGTCCCCAAGTTTTCTCTAGCATTGTCTCACTTTATTTACTTCCTTGCATTAACTTGGCTTTGCACTTAAATGATCAGGAAAAAACAGTCTGGATTATTTTTTTCTGTGTGTATGTGTTTTCTGGACTTAATTAGATTCAGAGCTGAGGGAGGCAGAAATATCCTCCTTCCCTGGAGAGCCCCGGGTGGCTGTCAGGGTTTCCTCTTCCTGGAGCAGGAGGGTTGTGTAAGCACCATGACCCTCCTGCTGACACCCACGCCATGCACTGGGTTATCTGGGGTGAGCTCACGAGTGGGCATCCCTGTCCCAACTCCCCAGTCAGGGCCTGCACTGCTGAGAAACCTCCTGGGGCTCATCCTAGCCCAGCCGTGTGGCCCTGGCCTGGGGCTTCCAAGGAGGTGGTTCTGCCTGGGGACAGCCCAAAGGATGGTCATGGTGGGCTCAGGGCCAGGCAGGGAACGTCCCATATCCGCTGGCGGCTCCGCTGAGGAGCGTAGGCAAACTGTGATATACTTCTTTTCCCATTATATTTAATTTTACAGATCCTCAGGGACACTCAACCACCTACAGTGATTAGTTCGACTGATTAAGCTGCTTTTCCTCTTGTGACAAACTCCTTTTGTGAAGGGTTTTCAATAGCCATACTGCTCGGGACATTGTTCCTGTACAATTTCCTTTCAAAACACCATAAAGGCACTCTACTGCTTCACCCTGTTGTAAAACACCACAGGAATCATCTTGACCCAGCTTGCTCCTTCAAGGGCAAGATCTCCTCATCCAGGGGCAAGATACAGGCTCGGTGGGAGCTGCAGGACCATGTGGTTCTGGAGTGAGATGGAGCCCTGAGCAAGGGGGATTTAGGATGAGATAAAATGGAAAGCAAAAGTTTTCTGCCTTCTTTTTTTCCTTCTGTTTTTTAATAAGAGGATCCAGATTCACCCAGGGAAGTGAAGGATAAATAAACTTGAGAGGTCAGAGAAGGAAATGCTGCTTCATATGTGTCATCTGGTTCAGCCTTGCCTGGCAGAGGCTGGGGGAGGATGCAGATGCTCTCAAGGTACCCAGGGGTTCAAGATGCAGGGGCAGAAGGGCAGTTTGTGCTGAAGAAAAATGCTGCTGTGAGCAGCAAGTGGGTAAAACTGGACATTTAACTAAGACTGGAAGTCAGAAGAAGGTCTGGTTGACACCAAGGGCGTAACAGATGGAGGGAACTGGAGGGAGTTGCAGCATCACAAAGTCATTCCCCCCTGTGCTTGTAGTTATTCCCATGCCCTCTCATGAGGCTGTTGGGTAGGACCTGTTGCCAGTTGGATCTGGTTCGTCCAGCAGCTGCTCTGTAGGTGAGGTGATGATGGAGCAGGGCAGAGATGGTATCAGGAAGGGTCAAGCAGGAGCACTTTGGACCTGCAAAGCCACCCTGGCCAGACATGGTGGCAACACCCTGCCCCACTGCCCTTCCTTCCAGGAGCTGAGGAGAAGGCTCTGCCAGGGGTCACAGCACAGACTCCCCTCCTGGGGGGAGGAGGTTTTTGAGAACAGAGCCTGCACTGGGCTCACCATTGAAGGAATAATCCTCAAATCATCAAAAATCCACCTCCTGACACCCAGTGGACATGCAGCTGATGTGACTCAGCTGTGGGTGGAGCTGCTGGGCAGAACTGCAGCTTCTTGTCAGGAGAGAACACTTGGAGGTGAGGTCTGGAGGGTCTTTGGCTCCCTCAAAACCTTTTGCTGCCTTTAACCATGGTTCAGTGAGCAGGATACAGCATGGCAAAGGGCAGTGGCTTTAAACTGCCAGAGGGCAGGATTAAATTGGGTATTGAGAAGGAATTCTTGACTGTGAGGGTGGGGAGGGCCTGGCACAGGGTGCCCAGAGCAGCTGTGGCTGTCCCATCCCTGGAAGTGTTCAAGGACAGGTTGGATGGGGCTTGGAACAACCTGGGACAGTGGAAGGTGCCTCTGCCCATGGCAGGGACAGAGCAAGGTGAGCCTAAAGGTCCCTTCCAACTGGACCCATTCTAACATTCTGTGATATCCCTGTGCAGTAATCTGAGCCCTGGTACCTACAGGGCACAGATGATTCAACAGCTCTGCAAAAGCCATCTGAAGTTCAGCCAAATTTATATCTAGCATCAGTCCTGGGCCAACTTAGAGTGACTCACCTGCCCCACCACCATCCTCAGAGCTGCACACGTGGGGTCCTCCCATCATCCAGTGGTCCATGTAAAACACCAGGAGCAGTGAGGTGGAGCAGTTGGCATTTAGCATCCACTGGGGAATTTGTTTTGCCTGTCACTCATTTCTCAAGCTGTGGCAGGCTGAGTAGAGGTTCTTCACCCAGCTGCTCTCGTTTCTGCTGTTGTGGGCAGCACTGAGGCCTTACATGTTTGGGGGCATCAGTGAAAATATGCCCAGCCATGCTTCACCCCCAAGGGCTGGTGGTGTGGCCACCATCCTGCTGGCAGAGCACACCACAGAAGGGGTGCTGTGCTCACAGCTCCTTTTCTGATGCTGGCAGCACCCAAAAGGATTCTGCATTTTATGCATGTACAAGGACAAAGCACTTCTGTAAAAGTCAGAGAGCTCTTTGGGCTTGGCACTAATGGCAAGATAAACCTTTGTGAGTTCAACAGGACATGGTGCTTGTGAGCGGGATGTCCATTGCTGTTCTCCATATCTGATCTGTCCTCCTTGTGTTCTGAGCTAAAGACCCATGCAGAAGGGTTAAAAGACAACCATCTAAGCAAAATTTATCCTTTCCTTTAATTGTTCCTGTTTTTCTAATGCCAGGAGGCAGTGGCAGGAGCAAGCTGGGTGCATTTCCCAGCTGCAGGGTTGCCACCTCTCTATTGAGAGTGGCTTTGTCATTATATAAAAACTCTAAAACACAAGACCTTTTATATCCATTTTTTCTTCACAGTCTTGGTGACTGAAGTGACCCCTGTCCCACAGACTAAATTTAACCCAAATAGCCAAGCCACAAATAGACTTTATGGCATCAGGAGGCTTTTGCAGGTTGTTTTTATCCATCTCTGCCACTGCTTGAAAGACTTGATGTACCACCAGCATGTTACTGCTATGAAACATCGATAGAAACATATGGCCTGATGCACAGGCTCAGGGTCTTATGATGTTGCTTCACCAAAAGCAAAATAATTGCTCCAGCAAAAAAAATCCAAAAGTTCAGATTGTGACTGCGGTGGAAGTTATGGTGGAGGTGGTTTTTATGAAAACTCAGTATTTTCTAGGTATCTTTTTACTGTGTGGTATCAGGGGCTGGTCTGGAAGTCAATAAGTTGTTGTCACTGATGGCTCTTCACACGTGTTCCAGGACAGGCTTGGAGCAGCCTGGTCTGGTGGAAAGTGTCCCTGCCCATGGCAGGGGTGGAGAAATGTGATCTTGAAAAGCCCCTTCCAACCCAAACCATTGTGTCATTCTATAATTTTTCTAAGCATTTTGAAGTGGGAACAGGAGCCTATGGTGGCTTTACAACTGTGCAGGAGATTAGGAGAGCAGCCACTCTTAAATCCAAGGCTTTGCAGGGAACATAGGAAACCTCATTCCGTGTTCACCTTTATTGGAGATTGCTGGGCTTCACCTCCATGCTATTTCAGCTTGTCTCAAACTCCATGCAAGGAGCTGTGAGACACCAGACCTTATACCAGCACCAAAATGGCTGGAAGCCAAACAAGATGCTGTAAGGCATCTCCATGTCACTGCCAGCTGGATCCCACTGCGTGTGTCCATGACTATGTTGACCAGATATGAACTGGAGGCCCAACTTCCCATTGTGCTCAGAGGGGATGTGTTCAGTGAAGTTTGGAGGATGCTTCACCCCCACATAAGAAAAGTTAGCCTGTTCATCTTATAGAGAACATATTTCCTTGCTTTATTTTGCCTTCCTATGTTGACCAGAACCAAGGAAGTCTGAAAAACAAAGAGAGGTGGGAGGAGTTGAGCCAAAAGACCTCACACTGGAGGGAGTGCTGGGACAAGGATTTTTTTCTGGGCTCTCTTCAGCAAGAACAGACACTCGAGACTGGGCATCCCAGTGTCAGTTGGATTGAGCCTTTCATTAGAAGGGCCTGTAGTGGTAGGACAAAGAGGAATGAGTTCACACTGGCAGAGGGCAAGGTTGGGTGGGCTATTGGGAAGGAATTGTTCCCAGTGAGGGTAGTGAGACCTGTCACAAGCTGCCAGAGAAGCTGTATCTGCCCTGGAAATGTCCATGGCCAGGTTGGATGGGGCTTCCTTGGGGTGGTGGAAGATGTCCCTGCACGTGGCAGGAGGTAGAATGGGATGATCTGTAAGGTCCCTTCCAACCCACCCCTATGTTGTATGTGAAGTAAGTACCTGCACCCTTGTTCTTTTTCTTACCTCTTTTAAGACCAAATATAACTCAACACATCAATCACAAAACATACAGTGAATTAAAAAGAGACAGATGAGATAGGAGAGAGGCGCTGGTGACACTTCTGAGATCTGCCAGCCCAACTGGCTTGGTGCTGCTGACAAGATTGAACACCAGTCACTGCTCTCTCAGCAGCCTGAGTGAGGTGAGGAGTAGCCTTTTCTTGCCCTTGTTTTTTTAACAAACTGCTGTCAGCAGAACTGTTGTCACCACAGGTGGAAAGGTGTAGCACTGAACCCCTTAAAGGCTACAACCCCTAGCTCACTGTCACATCCATTATCAATTTGCACCTTCTTCCAGAAGAGGTAGCATCTTCTTTCTTCTGATTGAGAGCTGGTAGGTAAATGTCCAGATGTCCAGTTGATTCATCTGGTATATCCTAAGGTAGAAACAGGTAACTGTAGGGGTCTGAGGAGACCCCTGGGGTGGTTTTCAGGGGGTGCATGGCTGGGGTGCTTTTTGTGCATTTCAGGCAAAATACGAGCTGACCCAAGCCCTTGGAGTTGAGTGGGATTTTGGAAAATTGGTTGATGAGCTGTGCCTAAGCTGTGTTCTGGATGTTTTTGTTCTCCCTTAAATTTGGTCCTAAGTGTAAAGACAAAATTAATGTATGATCTGAGGTGTGTTATGAACACATGAAATCTTGGGAGGATTGGTAACTGGCTCTAAGGCAGTGTGATTTGTAGTCCTATTTAAAGGACTTACTTTAAAGCTATTTTTCTAGCTTGTGTTTGAAGGACATTATTAATTCATTTTGTGTGAAAATCTGCTCCTCTGCACTCATTTGTACCTAATTCTGTGTTCTCAGGCATCATCTTCTTTTCTGCTGTTTCCTTTCTTATAAAGAAATGGCTTCCCCTCTGGTTTCCTTTCCTTAATCTTGCTGAGAATTTAAAGATACACATAACCAAGCTGTCCCAGCATTTTGTCTCATAAAGACTTGTTTTCCCGATGGAACTTAACCAAAATAAGTCTCCACACTTCTTCCCACAAACATCCCATTGGCAAGTCAAGAGGCTGGGATGCATGCTCTTCAGGCCAGGTAGTTCTTGTTCTGGAAAGATAAAGAGTATCCCAGCCATCCCTCAGGAATGTGACATGCAAGGTATTTGTTTGAAAACTCCTTACAATCAGCTGACAGCCCAAATTCCTGCAGTTTTCATGCTGTCTTGAAGGGGTTGCACTATTTCCAGAGCCAGTCCATTCATGGCCAGCGCTAAGGCTCCTCTCACAAATAAAATAGTCACAGGAGTGGCTCTCACTCTGGGTTGGAAGATTTCAAGTTATATTGGGTGAAGGCAAAGGTGAACATGTTTTATGGCTGGCATGAATGTGTCAGTTTTAAGGCTGTGAAATTTTGGAAGAGCCTTAGAAACCCATTCCCAGAGGTCAACAGGACAAAGCTCTCCTGCTGAGAGAGTGAATAGAAATGAGTTCATAATTACAGAGTATAGTAGCTTTTTCACCAATTTAATTGAGGTTTTTCAGAAAGGAAGAGAACTTAAAACAATACAGAAATGTCTTTTGTTCTTTCAGGGCCATTTGCTGACGGCTTTGCAGTAAGAGGAGAGGATGTTTATTAAAAACAACAATATCAAGACTTTATTTTAGGGTGAAGAGGCATTCCTAGCTGGAAAATATGAAATCCTTGAGATGAACTGGTTACTCTCTGAAAATTAGCACTGAGCTAAATTATTTGCAGCACATTGCTGAACTTCTGTTGGAACAAAAGAAAGAGAGAAGAAGGGAAGGAATTGAAGAAGTTGAAACCCTCCTTTCCTTCTCAGTAGGATTTCCAAATCAAATTAATGAGATTTAACAGCATGTGGATCTGAACCCTTGAAGCATCATCTGGAAGTCA
Organism: Taeniopygia guttata; assembly: GCF_048771995.1. Classification (NCBI taxonomy): domain Eukaryota; kingdom Metazoa; phylum Chordata; class Aves; order Passeriformes; family Estrildidae; genus Taeniopygia; species Taeniopygia guttata. The sequence goes on along the minus strand of NC_133063.1, from coordinate 4,305,318 downwards.
GGGGTTTATTCCTCATCCTTATGCTTCTGTCTTCTCCATGTCCTCCTGGGAGCTGATGCAGCTTCCTGGAGGGGACATTGGGGTGCAGAGGGAACACCCCAACCCAAACAGGGGTGTCACAGCCCTCTGTGCTGAGCAGGCTGTTGGGGAGTTGAGCCAGAGTAGTGGTAGCTGTGAAAAGCTGCCTCTTCTCCAAGAGAAGCAAATGCAGGAGCAATATTTTCTTTTCTTTTTAAGGACAAAAGTAAGTCTGGTGGTGTACTTGCCTGCAATGGAAAATAGCATAGCAATACTAGCATCTAGATCCACCATAGTGTTTAGAATGTAATGATGCAAGAAACTCTTCTAAGCAGCTGAAAGCACCTAAGCAGAGATGTTAAAATAATATCTGCAGTTCTGCCTAATATTTAGAAGCTTTGAACCAGTGATGAAGGACAAGTCATGTTTTCAGGAATAAATGCAATAAAGGGTGCATCTCTGAAAGGAATCACAGAATTGTTTGGGTTGGAAGGAACCTTGAAAACCACCTCGTTACAACCCCCCTTCCACTATTCCAGGCTGCTCCAAGCGCCATCCAGCCTGGCCCTAGGCACTTCCAGGGATTCAGGGACAGCCACAGCTTCTCTGGGCACCCTGTGCCAGGGCCTCCCCACCCTCACAGTCAATAATTTCTTTCTAATACCTAATTTGAATATCTTCTCCTTTAATTTAAAATTAATCCCCCTTGTCCTAATCATTGAATATGTCAAAATAGAGGGATCCCGAAAGGATCATCAAGTCCAACTCCCTGCTTCTCACAGTACTACCTAAAACTAAACCACCTGACTAAAAAAGCTGCACTAGCTGAAGCTGAGCCTCCTCTAGAACAAGATGAAGAGCTCCTTAATGTAGTGCTGGTCCTTTGTGATAAGTCTCCTCAAGGAAATAAGTGTTCATACTCGTGGCAGTCCCAGCAGTGGGTGCTTGCCCTGCCTGCCTGAGCAGAGCTGGTGGTGGCAGGACCAGAGCCGAGGGGCTGGCAGAAGTAGTTTAGAGACAGATCATCATTTTGGTTTGATTTTCTGCAACATCACTGGGAGTTATTGAGCTAAATTAATTCTTGGGGCTGCAGGTCCCCACAGGACAATACCAACCCAGCAGTTTGTTCCTAGCAGGGCTCAGCTGGGTGATTGTGTTACCGCAGCCTAATGAATTACAGTGCGCGAGCAGGCAGATGTATCGCCCACGTGTGCCGCTGGCTGTGCCTTTCAGCTGGGACATCACTCCCTTATCTTGTGTTTGCCATGCCATCCTGCATCAGCAGAGTTCTTAACTTGCTGTTAGATGTGCTGGAGCTGGACTGGAGGGCCCTAAGAGCAAGAGGAGAGAGAGGTGTGATGGGTCACCCAGGGCCACCTGGCTTGGTGGGCACCAGGAGGAGGGTGAGAGGAACATGCAATGCTGCTTTCCAGTGCTCTCTCCTTCTTAATGGTTGGACTTGATGACCTTAAGGTTTCTTTCCCATGTAAGTATTGAATGGCTGCAAGAAAGTCTCTACAGAGCCTTCTCCATGCTGAACAACCCCAACTCTCTAAGCCTTTCCTCCTAAGAGAGATGATCCAGAGCCCTCTGAGCAATTTTTGGTCCTCCTCCTGGGACACCTTCGTCATCTTCAAAGAATCTTAGAATAGTTTGGTCTGGGAGGGGCTTTAAAGATCATCCTGTTCAACCCCCTGCCATGGGCAGGGACACCTTCCCCTTTCCTAGGTTGCTCCAAGCCCCATCCAGCCTGGCCTCGGACACTTCCAGGGGTCCAGGGGCAGCCACAGCTTCTCTGGGAAACTTGTGCTGGGCCTTCCTCACCCTCACAGAAATAATTTCTTCCTAACAGCTGATCTAAATCTCCCCTTTTTAAGTTTAAATCCATTCCCCCTTATCCTATTCCTGTCTGTCTAACAAGTCACTCTCTTGTTTTTATAAGCACTCTTTAAGTACTGGAAATGAGCAGTGAGTTCTCCCTTAAGCCTCTTTTCTCGAGGTGAACGTAGCCAGTTTCCCTAACCTGTCTCCAGAGCAGAGGGGCTCCAGCCCTCAGAGCATCTCCATGGCCTCTTCTGGACTCAATTCATCAGGGCCATGTCTTTGATATTGCTTGTATTGGTGTTGCTTTGGTAGCTGATGGTGTGATTTATTTATTTTTACCCAACATGTGAGGAAGGTCTTCATTGTGGGTGCAGGCATGGGGTATAGGACAGGTCCCAGAGAAAGAATGCCCAAGCCATCCCCAGGGCAGACAGCCAGAGAGATGGACAACAAAACACCTCATCAGTGTTTCACCAGCCTCAAGGTGCCTTTTGGCAAAGGACTGCTCTCAGCATCTGCCCTTCAGCTGTGAGGAAACTGAGGTGGAAAGGTGGAAAGAGTCTCTAGCTCGACCTTCCCCTACTGCAGACCTTACAGTGAACCTGTGGCCACCAGATCCTCCTGTGTGTGAGCCCTGCCACCCATGGGCAGGCCCTGCAGGGCTTCTCTCTCAGTGTCACACAGTGCAAAACACGTCTGACTACGTGATGCTGTGTCAGCCGGCCAGAATTGAGGGAAGGAAATATAGCGGCAGGTTCCTCTGCACTAGGAAACCGATCTGTTATTCAAATGGCTTTCTCTTTGGTGGAGTGTTTCCGGCACAGCTCCTCAGCACTGGAAATGGGTTTATCCATCTACACCTTGTGTTCCAGCATGAGTTTGTGGAGGTGTTGTCAGCAGCTGGCTTGCTGGAGTGAATATGAGGTTAAATAACTTGTTTCTTTCTCGTGCTTTCCATCCTCAAGTATAAATGTGCCACTGCCTTGGAGTGAGCACCCAAAGCTGCTGAATTCCTCCCCACAGTATCTGGCAGCTGAGCTCAGAGGTAAGGGCAGGCACAGGTTGGTACTTTCAGTGGGTATAAATTACAGTCTTTATGGTGCCCACTGTCTCATACGATGTCCTTCAATGAAATTAATTTGAAGAAACCCAGCAGCACTTCAGTGCTGTGCTTGCATGGTTTGATGACTTCCAGTTTTTGGCCAGAGCAAGTAGCCACCCTCTCAGGAAAAGAGCATCTTCCACCCATTTCTTCTCCCTGCAAGCCCAAGCTGGGGACATTGGCCCTGGGGACCTGGGAGGTAGCAACAAGCTGAAGCTCTGCAGGGCCTCCTGGCATGGTTAGTGTGTGAAGAAGTTGCCAACTTAAGTTGTTTGGGCTCTTGTTGCAGGAACAATATTTCTGTCTGACCCCAGTTAGCAACTGATGTTTGCAAAATAAAGAAGTCAAGGCACTGTAAATACTTTCCATTCCGGCTCTTGTCTCAGCCCAAAATATTAGTATTAAAAATATTGCATCTATTATATGCAGCTAATATCTCTGCTGGCACATAAATCACCCAGGGATTTTTCATCCCCATATTAAAAAAAAAAAAGTAACTGTGCTCTATTTTTGGTTGTTAACTGTTTTGTTTCCATTTATTCCTACTACAGCCACAGCAGTCTGTCTCCAAGGGACCATCTGTGGGAAAGAGAGTTCCTAGATTGATTCAGAAGGTGTCAGGGTCATTGACAGGCATGAAGGCGCTGAGTCTCTGCTCTTTCTCTGATAATGTCTTTATTTAGCGTGACAGCCTCCAGGGCACGAGTGGACAACAGGCTTCTTTCTTTCCTTTAAACTAACATTGCTCCAGCCATTCCCAGCATTGTGCAGATGCTATGGATCTTCCTGATTTCCTGGTTAAAGCTGGGGGTGCAGGTCCCCAAGCAGCAAGGGCCAGCAGCTACGTGACATCAAGCTGCAGAAGGTGGCCCAGATCTGTGCCTCCTCCGGGCAGTGTGTTCCCATCCAAACCGACAAGTGAAAACTCATCCAAGAGAAATTAAGTTTTGGGAGTGAATCAGACCCTGGCACAGCTTAGCAATTCTGTGGGAGTGTTAGGGGCAGCATGAGAGAGGACACGGGAGTGGGGTCAGGAGCAGAGAACTCCTCTTGTTGAAGGTGACCCTGCTCATTGCAGAGAGTTGGCTAAATGACCTGTAAAAGGCCCCTTCCAACTCAAACCATCTATAATTCTATGAACTCCTCTTTTGACAGTGCAACAGAGTTAAGTAAACATTCAGGAAACAGCTTAGGATTGTCACTGGATTGCAATAAATCAATTTCTGGATCAATCCTGGCTCCCAGATCTCTACATTAAATGCTATAGGCTGCTGCATCTTGTTTAAATAATTAAGTTTAATGTGTTTAATAAAGGATTCTGGCACACCTAAGTCCGAAGCATCTCTGCAGCTTGGGTTGATGTTTTACTGGGTCCCTGTGTCGGAAGTAATTGCTTGCCATTGGCTTTGGGTCATCTCATATGTCTGGACAGCTGTCAGGAGATCCTGTCAAATCTTGCCTCAGCTCCTACAGGAAAGACATTTATTTCTTCACTAGAAAGCACTGGTATAAATAGGATATGGAAAAAAAAAAAAAGCCCTAGGATGTCTCCTTGCTGCAGGTCAAAGAGGCACAGGGGTCTAAAGGAAGACAGCTGAACACAAAGGCAGCAGGTGGAGGCTCATTGTACTATTTAGGATGTGTCTTGGGGGACAGACCACAGAGGATGGTGGTGGGCTGTGTCTGTGCATCTTGGCGTGGGTTTAAAGTTTATATCTCTTGGAGGATTATCAGATCTTGGGTTAACTGATCAGTCTGGGTGTATTTTTAAAGAAGGCAGCCTGGAGTCTGAAGTATAAGCTCTTTTATTGCCAAGTAGTAAAAGATGATTCCATATTCATTCAAGCCACATTCTTACCAGTAGTCCAGGATCTGTTTGTGTTTGGGAAACATTGTGTACTGTGGTCGTGTCTTAATTTAAACTGTTTTGTCTAAACTGGACTCAGTTCCTTGTCACTGTGTTTTCCAATGGTTTTTATGTAATTTTTGCAATCTTGTTTGCAGTACTCTGAGAATCCAACAACGTAATTCCAAGTAATGTAGTTTATGAAGAGAGTAATTTCCAAGCAATTTCTACATGAAATCACAGCAGTGATTTCTACACCAGTCACAGCAGTCAGCCTTGAAGTCCAGGAGATGCCTTCCTAACCCGTTGCCCACTCTGTGCAACAAAGGCCACTATCTTGACATCCCTCATGATTTGTGGGAGATCCAGCAAAGCATTAAAAGAGCTGTTTCAGAGCTATCTTACATGCCATCTGTACTTGGGATATCTTTCCCAAGCTGGTGTTGCAAAACAGCTCCTTGAATTCCTCCTGAAGATTCATTTCCATGAAGCTTGGAAGAAAATAGCTGACTCAGGCAGCCTGTGCAGCCAAGTATTGCAGAGTGTGAGGGCTGTCCCTGGGCTTCAGCAGTGGTGAGGTTTGCTTTTCAGCGCTTCTGAGTCCATCCCAAGGGGTGTTGTGCCATGTCCCCTCACCCCAGCAGCGCTGTCTCTGCTCCTGCAACACAGTCTGCAGGCTGGTGGGCTTGTGAGTGGGGTAGGAGAAGTTGGTCATTCATCCATTTCCTTGTGAGTCAGCGGGAATTTTGGATGTAAAGACACAGCAGAATCACAGTAATACAATAGTTCAGGTTCAAAGGGACCTTTAAAGCTCATCCAGTCCCATCCCATGCCATGGGTAGGGACAGGTTCCGCTAGACCATGGTTGCTCAGAGCCCTGTCCAACCTGGCCTTGAACATTTCTGGGAGCAGGGCATCCACCACGTCTATGAGGAGCCTGTGCTGGTGTTGTACAACCATCATTGTGAAAATCAGTGCTACCATGTTGGTTTATAGTGAGTTTAATTATGCTCTAGAGGTCCAAACGAAATCATCTCTAGCAAACAAAGGCAAATGTGATGTCCAGTCCCAAAGGAAGGGTAGTCAGCAGTGATTGTACCTCAGGACCAAGGTGGTGGCAAAGAGCACTGTGCCCATGTAGGCAACTCACATGAGGGTTTCATAATGCTTTTCCCAGCAGCCAGAGACTCTGAGCCTCATCACAAACATCTCTCCCCTCACAGCATTGTTTTGGTTGGCTGTGCTTGTCTTCTGGCATTCACTGTATGTTTGTAAAGATGCATACGTGTAAGACTTAAAGTATGCACTTCATCTCAGCTGTTCAAAGATGGTTTTAAATCTTGATCACTACCATTTTGACAAGTGGACTTTCTACACTTCCAAGATGCCATGTCTGTCCAGATGACGTGGGCTCAGTCTAGCAGTTGGGGTGGTCTCTACCCCTGGTGACAGAAAGGCATGAAAGAAGTGTGAATAATTTCATTTTTGTTTTCAGGAGTGAGCATGACATCTTGTTCCCTTCTCATCTGAGAAAAATGCAAACAAAAATGAAACTGGAGCCAAGTGAAACCAGTTTGAGAGAGAAAGCCAAAGGGAAAACACAACACGAATCCTGTGTTCTTCATCCTGGTGGTTATTGCTTTCTGTGGGGTTTTGAGGTTTTTGATTAAATTGTGTGGAACCATCAAGCTTGTTTGAGTGTTTCCCATTCTCAGCCATAGCAAGGATAGGGCCAGGGCTGGGCTGTGATGCTCCCTGCTGTCAAAGCAGTACTGAGTTATCATTATCCACTCATGTGAAACATCAGAGTGCCTTTGATGGAGGTAGGCTTGCTGAAGAGTACTTCTGAGGGAAATCAGGCCTCTAGAATAGAAATTCAGACCTTTTTCCTCATTATATCAATAACAATATTCCCCAGACCTCTTGGTACCTACCTCTTGGTAGTTTTAGATGCAATAAAATTCCATCCTGTCCTAACTGGGATCCTTCAGTCCCTCCAGTTTGGACCACAACATCTCTTACATGCTCAAAGCCAGTGATGATGGATGTTTCTGCCCAAATCTCTCCACAAGTGCCTGCTGTGGGATGCCAATCCAATTGTTTGTGGTCTGGCTGGAATATGCTTAGTTAAGAAAGACTGGGCCTGGAGACATGAGTTTGTTCAGGGGATGTTTCAGAGGATTTTGCTTTTTCCTGCCCTTTCCTTCTTCAGGCTGAGTTTCCTAGGCAGCTAGCTAGTACAGCCAGAAATAACCCACATGCTAAATTGAGAATTTTACTCTTTGGTGGTGACTCTGAGAGGGTCCCTTTCCTAATTGCCCTCCCTCAATGGAAGATTGTGTTGAGATTTCCAGAAAGAAGATGAGAGAGGTGGCATGACATCCCACAGTGAGCCCCACCAGTCCTCCATTTGCAGGAGAAGCTGCTGAGTTCCTTGGGGATGCTCTGCTCCCCCAGCCTTGAGGGGTGCCATGGATAAGAGGGATCTGGGGTCATTATGGGAATGGAAGGTCCCACAGAGTCCATTCCTGCAGTAGATCCTGGAAGTCTTCCAGGGCAGGCTGGATGGGGCTTGGAGCACCCTGATGTAGTGGAAGGTGTCCCTCCCCATGGCAGGGAGGTGGAATGGAATGATCTTTAAGGTCCCTTCCAAACCAAGCCAAAGATTCTGTGATCTTAATCCATTTTTTGCAACAACCTTTGCTAGTTAGTAGCAGGTGTTTTAATAACAAAGCTGATCACGAGATACTTCCAAGACTTAGCATTATATTCCTGATCCTCACACAGAGATGAGACTCTGCCCAAGCAGACTAAAGGGTGCAGAGAAACTTATTGTCTGTCAAATGCAGTGAGAAATGTGCTCTTTCAAGCACCAGAAAGATGCAAGGAATGGAGAAGGTTGCCTGAGTGTCTGCAAGTCCATTTTAGCTGTTAATTACTGAGTGGCTCTGGCTATGCCCACCAGGTATTCTGCTCTGCACAAAAGCAGCACTAAATCAGAATTTCAGCTCTGCAAGGAGCTTATGGTGTCCTGGAAGGCTTGTGCCCTGGGGAAGTTGGCTGAGATCGAGGGCAGGTATCCAGGCAGGTTCTCCAAAGGCAGGAACCAGCATTTGCAGAGACCTGGTCCCTCAGTCCCAGGATGGGATTTCAGTCTGTTTGGCCATACAAGGTGCTCTGTGTTGTGGGAGTAAGTGTCGTAAGTGCCACGGAACAGTTCAGGTGGGAAAAGATCTCTGACTATCAAGTCCAACCATTCTCTCAGCACTGTCCAGCCCACCACTGAGCCATGTCCCCAGATGCCACATCCACACAGCTTTTAAATCTCTCTAGGGATGGTGACTCCACCACTGCCCTGGGCAGCTGTGCCAGGGCTGGACAGACCTTTCAGGAATTGCCCAAATATCCAATCTAAACCTTGCCTGGCGCAGCTTGAGGCCATTTCCTCTTGTCCTGTCCCTTGTTCCTTGAGAAAAGAGCCTGACATCCATCTGGCTGCATCCTCCTGTCAGAGCCAGGAGGTCCCTCCTGAGCCTCCTTTTCTCCAGGCTGAGCCACCTGAGCTCCCTCAGCTGCCTGCTCACCTCTCAGTGTTTGTAGGAATTGCTGAGCCAGATCTCTGTGCAGCTACCAGGAGAATGCAGGCCCACATTGTCCTCCAGCTCCCCACATGCCAGACAAATGATGGAGGCTCTCAAAAGATTCATCTCACTCATGGGGATATGGGCAAGGCTGACAGGACAGAGCAACTGTGTTTTAGACCACAGCTGTCCACGTGTCTAGAGTTATTTTCCCCTGACTTGTGCCTTCCTGCTCCTTTCCTTGGGAGCAAACTGTGTAGTAAAAACTTGCAGGAATCATGTATTTCTGAGCACGTAGGCTGGTAATCACTGAGACAGCTGAAGCCTTAGATTTGTTTGCGTAGGCTTCTCCGACAGAGCAGACATTTGTCAGATCTAAATTCTGTTGAAAGGTATCTCATTTAGTTAATTAAATAAAAAAAAAATGGGTGAAGAAACAATAGCAGAAGCAATACCATCCTATTTCCAGCTTGGCAGCCCTGACTGTCTCCCCTTGGTTTTTAGGACTTTTGCAATTTCTTTGTGACTCTCAATGTCTCTTTAGTTTCCATTTTGTCCGATGGCCAAATCCCACTGAAGTCAGGGGGAGTTTTGAACTGAATTGGAATTTGGCCTTTGAAGTGAAAATAGTTATTTAATGTTAAATGGAGTCAAGAGATAAGAAACCATTGTACTGCCCAGATGCTTTTTCTTGCAGCTGAATTATGGTTCTCTACAAGGCACTGCATCCTTATGGCTAAGGACAAGCAGAGGGGGACAGAGGAAGGATTTCCCAGTAACTGCAGCGTTTTTCTGGGGTGAATTCTTGCTTCACTGGGAGGTGTTGCTGTGTGATTCAAGCTTCAGCTTCTTCCCTTCAGCATCTCAAACCTAAAAGCCTGGGATGGGAGGTGCATTTGGGTGCTTCCCTGGGCTTGGCACATCACCCCAAGGCACCATCTTGGGACATCACCTTAAGCTGCCATCTGAGCACCTACAGCCTTCGAACAAGCACAAGGCTGTTTCCAACAACCCACAGTGGGACTGTGGCAGGACACCCAGGTCCCCATTTTGTCCTTTCCTGGGGCTCTCTTTGTCCCCAGCACCTTGAGAGCCAGCATGGGTTGTCCCAACTTCCCAGGCTTTACGATACTGTGCAGTCAAGAAAGTTTTAAGATCTGAGCCCTGTTCTCCCTGCTTTTGGCTCTTCTTCCCTGCAGATCCTATTTCTTCTTGGCTTTTCTTCTTTGCTGGGGTGTTGGGAAGATAAAAGCACACAAGTCTTTGCCTGAATGCTGGATGATTGTCTAGACCCCTGACTGCTGCCAAGTCACAGACATTGCTCCTTGTTTGCCATTCTCCTTCTTTTGCCTTTTATTTCTTGCAATTTTTTTCCCAAAACTTTTTTAACTCTGGTGTTTTCATCCTTTGGCCAGTGACTGCACAGCTTAGGTCTGTGTTTGCTCTGCTGCTTGCCATAGGGACATCACCTTTTAGCTGTCCTGTGGAAGGGGCAGGGCTGCCTGCTCTCCCCTATCCTATTGCAAGAGCCCCAAAAGGAACAATCTTGCACATTCCACATTGGCTTAACTAGGTGTTTTTTTAATCTTAAACCTTTTTTTTTCATTCATAGCTCTTAAACATTAAGGGTTTGGTTTGTAATATGTCTTTAGAAAAAAAACTGTCTCTGTGTGCATGTCTTGCAGGAATTTGTGGCCAAGTTTGGTTCCCAGCTCATTTCCAGGCATTTTCCCTTGCTTCTGAAATTTTAGCCATGTCTTTGTGCAACTTCTGTAATTTCTGTGCAATATTTACAAATTAAATAAAGTAGCAAGCTGACTGGCTTATAAGCCAAGACTTGAAGTGCAATTAAACAGTTAAACTCAGATGTCTGAGAGAAGAGCAAAACCACAGAAAGCAAAACTTTTGTACACTCGGGCCTGTGAGAGCTTAGTACCAGATAAGGTTTTTAACTAACTTTTATTTTGACATTCCCCTTTTAATAAGCATTGCTCTTTACAAAGCGGTTTAAGTGATTGCATTACTGAGAGGAAACAAATAAATGCCAGGAAAACTTGATGTGGAGAATCTGTACTCATAAAATGCTTGTAGGCTCCAGCAAACAGGAAAGCTTTTCGCATCTCCGTTTTGGTGGGTTTTTTTCCTTTTTTTTTTTTTTTAATTCCCTGCCATTCAGTTTGCAAGGAAAAAAAAAAAAAGAAAAAAAAAGAAAAAAAAAGATCAAAAGCCACACACTGAATATCTCAGAAAACTGGATGTGGTGGTCTGAGAGTAAACACAAATTTCTTCAGTGCCATGAACAAGCCTCTTCATCCTGCATTTGTTAAACATGAGCCCTCACTCATTATGGTTAAAAGCCAATTGGCCTCAGAAAATAGGTTTTGACTCCTGGGGATGCCAAGGAATACAGATTCCGTGGGCAGATGGCTTTGGCAGGCAGGGTTGGAGACTGCTGACCATTGAAATGTATTTGTGAATGGTTGCTTCCTTCATCCGAGCTCCCTTAGCTGAGCAGTGCCAGTGATGAAAATAAAACTGATTGCTGTGGAATGGGTTTAAAGTAAACACTGCTATTTATCCAGATTGGGGTGGGGGTTTGGGATGAGGAGTGAGGCTGACCAGGGGTTTTATCATGGCTACAGAACTAATACAGAGACAAACCACAGTGGTTACCACAGGGCTCAAAGCTGGTTCCTTGTTTTCGGGGCTGATACTGGGGAGATGTCATGTGAAACTCTCTAGCAGTGCTCCCAGCAGCCTTGTAAAGGCTGGCCATTAAAACATCCCACGGGCTCTCAGAGCCAAGACCAGTATCAAAGAGGCAGCAGGCAGGGGATGCCAGCATGCCTCGGTTGGCTGTTCTTGAGACCCAGCCCTGGAGAAGGCAGGCAGTGCCGGACCATCTCCACCTTAGGTGCATCCTGGATGAGGGCATTCCGGCTCTGCCTTCTCCTCTGGGGTCAGCCACGCTGCAGCCTGTTTGGAAATCTGAGATGCCTGAGACTGCCAAAGCATTTCTTCCATTCAACTCTTGTTTTTTTGGGGATTTGCCATCTCAGCTACCGCTTACAGCCAGCACTCAGGGGCTTGCTCACTCTTTCTGAGATGTTGTAGTCTCTCGAGTAAACCCTTTGGGGGCAGTTTCTCCTCTCTGTGGCTGTTGTATTTCTGTGTTATCCATTTGGAGCTCTGTACACGCAGGCCTCTCTCTGGAGGTTGTGGTCCTGCATGCCATGCCCTCCATGATGCCAGAGCCAAGTATGGTCCTCTTTTCATCCATGCGTGTGTCCCGTCCTGGTGTAGTAGTGCTGAAAGATATGTGTAAAATAAGGCCAAACAGAACCATTTGGTGTGGGCAGATTACCAGTTTACTTAATATCTTGCTTCTTAGTTATTTTTTTTCACTTAGAAATCCCTGATACTCTTAAACTAGCTCACTGCAAACCCATGCAGGAGTGTGCCGTGTTGGCAGGCAAGAGGAGAAAGTGATGCCGTAGGCCAGGTGTATCAGGAGCTCTAAAGCCTTCAGAAAAAAAATATATCTCCTGGTATTTCTTGCCTACCTGACTCGCTGCTGCTGTTTTGCCTGGTTAGTGTGGAAGTAACACAGAAAGCTGAGAGAATTTAATGCAAAAACCTGGGAGAATTTTTCCTGGGAACCAAAGTCGTGTTGTCCAACCTCACAAAAACTTTCATCTGAAATATGAATGCCACTGAAAGAAATTTAGAGGCATGAGTTGTTACATGACAAGAAATTGCCTCCCCATTTTTCATCCCCTGCCAAGGGCCCAGCTGTTTGGTAGAACAGATGTGCTGGCCCAACAGAACCACGAAGGAATGAGTGAACTTCCTTTGACTTTCCTCTACATTTTTTTTTAATATGCTGTCATTCAGTTTTCAAAATAAAAAACAAACTAAACAACCAAACCAAAAAATCTATTTGGTTTCCAGCTAACAGGAGTTAAAATTTTCTATTTTCTGCGGCCAGCTAACTTCTCAATGACTTTCTTTGACTTTCCAGGCGACAGCAGAGACTTCCCAGCGGGAACAAGTCTCAGCAGCACACGGATCATCAGCAGGGTGGCACCAAGCATAACAGGGACCACCAGAAACTCTACCAAGGAGGCCAGGCCCCTCACTCCTCGGGCAGGACGGGCCACCACGGCTACAGCCAGAACCGGAGATGGCACCACAACCAGAAGCACTCGCCCAACGACAAAGAAACGCACAGAAACGCCAAAGAGACTGAGAATCTGAAAATCGAGGACAGCTCCGTGGGCACGGCGCACGTCCCCGCCGAGGCGCCCCGCGGCCCCGAGGCCGTGGAGAAGCAATCCCAGCAGAGCGTCCCCGAGCCCGAGACCAAGCGGAAAGACAGCGCCCACGAGCGCGCTGGGGACAGACCCAAGATCAATTTGCTTCAGTCTTCTAAAGACAGGCTGAGGAGGAGACTAAAAGAAAAGGTATTATTTCTTGGATTAACTTTTTCTGAGGGTCTGGCTGATGGCCATGCAAAGGGTGGGATGAGCTCGAGGGAGGTTTTCATCAATGCTCCCAGCTTACTTTAATCCCCCAGTGTCAGCAATTCACTTGAGGTGTCTTTGTGCTTCTTCAGGAGGCCTTTTATTGAAAGAATTGAGGCTCTGAGTTTGACTTCTAGGTGAGGCTGCTACCAGCTTGAGCTCTCCATGGACTGGGAGCTCTCCCCTTTTCCATAAGGGAAGGCTGGTGCACGCATGAGCTCCCTCCTGATCTGAAGAGCTCAGTCACTTTTCAAAAAAACATGTAAAAAAGGCAATTTGTCTCTGAAACTACAGAGCTAAATCCCAAACTTTGACTCTAGTTGGACTCCGCTGCTTTAAAGCTGATATCCATTTATCTCTGACTCTAGTTGGACTCTGCTGCTTTAAAGCTGATATCCATTTATCTCTGCAATGAATTGAAATGCCCTTATCTCCCCCCTTCCTTCCAACAACCCAACAATAACAAAAGTATTGCACGCAAGTGACGGAGGAGAAATCCTTTTTGGAAACAATATTCAGCCACAGATTTCTGAGGAATTTGGAGATGATATCTCCATTTTCCCCCTGTGAAACTCAGATTCTTTCTCTTGAGACTCTTTTGTCAGACTGTAAAAAGCATCCATGGTGTTAGCTCTAATGAGATTTCCAAAATATAGAGCAAAAATAACCTGAACATAGACAATTCCATGGGAGTGCATGTTGGAAATGTATACCTTTGAATGCATGAGCATTTACTATTTCTAGATGTGGCATGAGGGGGAGTAAGAGATTTTGTTAGTTATTTTTGTGTACTTTAAAGAAATGGGAGTATAGTAGAGACTTTCAGAGTATTCATTTTAGTGCTATTCTCAGAAATTTAGAGTCTTGTAAGACTAAAAATCTCATCAGCACCCACTCTTGGGTGGGTGTTGTCAACATAACCAGAGTCCTGATGAGAGGTTTGGACAACTCTCTTGGGGATTGGATTTCCTACAGATCTGTATTATATAAGATTGAGTTGGAGGGTTAGAAGACAGCAAACGAGAACAAGCAAGATGCATGCCTAACACTGAGGAAAAAAGAGCAAATGCATACTAAAATGTTGAAAAGAAGCAATAATTTCTGTGGTAATTATGGGAAGTGAAAAGTGTAACAGGCAAGAGATGGAAAAGTCAAGAGTCTTTTGAATGCTGGGACCATGTGACTTTTTGATCTCAGTTTACATCATGAAGTGTATATGTTAAAAATATATTTTTATATAGATATATCTATTTATATGTATATCTATTTGTATGTATATCTTTTATATTAAATATATATATAAAATAAATTTTTATGAGATTGTTGTCTGAAGATTTTGCAAAGATCAGTGCATTTTCTTAAGAGAAGCAAAAAAATGTCCATTATAATGATGTCACGGACACCAGAAACTGGTCCAAGATGCCAAAGGCAGTCAGAAGTGATCAGACTTTGGCATCCTGGCTCAGGACCCTCAAGGACATCTTCTCCTTGAGCTGAGGGATAGGACTTTGTGATTGAGTGGTGTGGGAAATGAAGAAAGGGGACATTTCTGGGGCAGGATGCATGCGCTTATGCTTTCCAATGCTGAGTTTATACCACTGTGCCACTAAAAATTGCCTTGTCTTCTCTCTTTTTATGTATGTCCTCCCAATCCCCTTCCCCTTTTGCTGTTTGTGCAAGGACATGGGCTGATAATATCTGTTTTTTCCTTGTGTAACAGACGCCTTGTCTTTCCCTTTTCACGGACCAGGACGAAGTCACGGTGGAAACCACCGACCCTGAAAAGAATAAAATGGACAAATTAATTGAAATTCTCAACAGCATGAGGAACAACAGCAGTGATGTTGACTCCAAGCTCACCACCTTCATGGAGGAGGCCCAGAACTCCACCAACTCTGAGGAGATGCTGGGGGAGATAGTCAAGACCATCTATCAGAAAGCGGTGACAGACCGCAGCTTTGCTTCCACAGCAGCCAAGCTCTGTGACAAAATGGCCCTTTTCATGGTGGAAGGAACCAAATTCCGGAGTCTGCTCCTCAATATGTTGCAGGTAATGAGATAAAGTTAGTTGTTCAGATGCCTGTAGCATCATCTCAATTGGTCTTACCATTTATTTGGAGCTGAGCTGTTACCAAATTCCTTTTAAACGCAATTGATGAGTTGAGAGTGGACCTTTGGTTTTGTCTGTGCACATCTTTAATGGTTAACAGAGATAATGTGACACAGAGGGCATTATCAAGGTACTCTTCATTCTCATTTCATGAACTCTGCATGGCACTGTGGCTTCTACACCAGGGCCTGTCTGAGTAATGAGTCAGCTCCTTGAGGCAGCATCACCATGGCATGAAAAGAAATTGAGCATCTCTCACTGTCGGTTGTTGGAGAGGAGACCAGGACGAGCCTCTGACGCCAGGATGGACCCTGAGCAGGCTTTAGGCTGCACCACCTGGCTGAAGGGCTTGATTCTGGTTTCTGATTGCAAACAGAACTGAAATAATTGCCTATTTTCTCATTATTCTGGATGGCTTGTTTATTGATATGTGGAGAACTGGTTGGTTGTTGTGCTCCAAAACCATCAGTGACAGCAAAGTTGCAGAGGGGAGGAAAAAGCAGAGGCTCTGATCACTGGTCCATGAGGTTAATGATTGGATTTGGTGGTCTTGGAGATCTTTTTTTTCCAGCCTGGATGATTCTATAATCCTGTTGGATGAGGAGAAAAAAGGGTTATCCTCAGCTGCCCGTGGTCTGCTGAGAGGATTGTGTTTTACTGCAGTGCCACCATCAGAGAGGGCAGTTGTTTCCTGGGAGAGCATCACATGCACCTCCAATTTTCTGCCTCTGAAGACAGAGTTGAAACCATGAATTTCTATCCTCAATTTAAGGTTCATTTCCATGTGGCTGTTCCCTCACACACCTCACTTTTCATTTCTCTGCTCTCCATACAAGTCTGTTGCTCAGCACCACTCCAGTTTTTGACTCATCTTCTCCTCACTGCTGTTGTTGGAGATGCTCTCTTGGATACTGTGTCTGGCTGGCTGTACCTTGAGTTGGCTTTGGGGCAGCACAGCAAGCAGGGATATGAGTAATATAAAATAGTAAAAATCAATATCAGATAATTCTGCACAGTGACTGGTCCAGCTTTGCTTCTCTCATTGCTCTGTGAGCGTGGCAAACACAACATCTCTCCCCATGCCCTTGCAAAGCCCTTGGCCAGCATACATATCTGCCTATTACCTGTACCAGGTGGTGATTTTTTCCAGATGAGTATTTCCAAAGGGAATATCAATCAGAATGAAGGAAATTGCAGACAGAATCAGCCCCAGAATTAGCAGCAAGGGGCTGGAGGGAGCTCTAAACCTGCTGTGCATCCCATTCCTCCCATACCAGGTCACTCTTGAATCTTTCCCTGTTAGGTTGAGCAATCTAAGAAATCCAGACTAAAGCCCAGGAATGATGGCCAGAGAGCAGGAGGGTGTTAGCCCACAATTGATGCTGATGGCAGTCCTGGGTTAGGCAGGACTCTTCCAGTTTGCTTTATTCTCTTGCCCCAGCAATTCCACCCATGCAAACAAACACAGTAAACTGATTTATACTGCAGCATCCTGTGCAAGACTGAGTGGCTTCCCATTCAGCTCTTCCTAGTATGAATGTAGGATAAATTATATATCTCCTATCTCCAGAGAGACTCAAAGTGCTTCTCAGGAATGTGTTGCCAGTCACAGTGTGATGGGAGCGTTGTGGAGAGCTGAAGTGCAAAGAGGGAGCGGGGTGTGCGGGTGACCGAGTTCATGTGCCGAGAAATATGCAAAAGGGATTTGTTCAGCCCCAAACTGCACATCTTTTATAAATGTTTTGATGCGCAAAAGGTGACAGATCACTACAGGTCAAAAGCAAAGTGCTGTGTGAAATTGAATAATTTAACATTTCCTTTCTGATAGTAAAGGATTTTGACTTTCTTCAAGCACTCCAATCACTCCAATCAGATGCACCCAAACTGATTCCTAAATACTTCGGTCAAGCCCTAAATCAGGAATATTTTCAGGTATTCAGGTCTGATAGCCCTGGCTGGAGAGCCGGGTATGAGGCACGAAAGAGTCATTGCATCTGCCTTGGTGTGAAATAAGGAGGTTGATTATCAACATCAATATGGTATGTTGGAACTGATACGATGTATTATCAGCATTAAGAATTGGATATTATGTCATGTTACAGAGTAATGTGGATATCCTATTGATGTATGGTATATTAATACATTGATATAAATTTTATTATCCGTGTGTATATACATACACACACACACACACACACACACACACACACATATATATATATATATCCATATGTTACAATCATATTTTTCTATGATTGATGGTAGGACATTACCCAGCTACAGTCCTGGCCCTTCCACCATCAGATATTTTCCGTCAGCCATTTTTAGATCATTCACCATTAATTAAAAAAGAAAAATAAACCTTTAATAAAACGCTTGCTGCAGAGCAGGATTTGTGTCTCTCTAGCACCTTTCAGACTAATCTGATCCCCGGACGTAAGGAGCTCGGCTTGCTGGGCACCGGCGAGCTGGGGAATTACTGTGCCGGGGTGTGATAAATCGGGATCAGTGTGATCCCTCCCCGTGCTGCTGGCGCCTGGGGCTGCACTGCTCGCCCCCCCATCTGCTCCCAGCAGATGCTCCTGTTTTGCAGGGGCTTGTTTGTCCCTTTCCCTCAGGACTGCGATGGCAACAGCTCACCCCCACCAGAGAACCTCAGGAATTGATGGATAAACTCATTGAGGTGCCTTGCCAAGCATGGTCACACCTACAGACAGCATCCCTGTACCTGTAGACAGTGTCCCAATACCCTGCTGGACCTTAAAACAAGCAGCAAGGTGGTTTTTCACCTGCAAAACAGGCAGTAAACTGTCTTTTTAACCTGGTTCCTCTTCTGTTTTCAGGTGTTGACAAGGTGCTCATGCTCAAGGGTTGCACATGTTCACAGCTTATCTCAGGGTACTTGTTTTGATCCCCAAAGAGATGCCAGTGCTGCAGCATGGGAGTGTTGTCACATCATCCCCCTCCCTGCCAGCAGCTCCTCTCAAGAGCTTCCCTACAGCCAGCATGGTCCACTTCATCTTCTGAGGGCATCCATCAGGAAAACTCTGGTTTGAATTTATCCTTCACTCCATGTTTTGGTCCAAAATCTTAGCTAAGTCTTGAATTAGGCTGCTGCCAGCCTCTCAGGAAAAGAGATGTGGAATGGGGTGTCATGGTGTGGACAGCTGGTAGAGCTTCCATGTGGGAGCTTGGCACTGGGGGGGGATCATTTGGCATCTGAGTTGTCCAGCCCTGGCACAGGCTGCCCAGGCAAGTGGTGGAGACGCCTTTTCTGCAGGGATTTAAGGGCTCTGTGGGTGTGGCACTTGGGGACCTGGGTCAGTGATGGCCTGGGCTGTGCTGAGGGAGTGGTTGGACTTGATGATCTTAGAAGGCTTTTCCAACCTGTGATTTGGGTTTGATTTTCTCCTCATCGAGTTTGGTTTCGTCTTTTGGTAGCAAGAGCGATTTTGAGCTGTGTGAGCCTTTGGAATGGACCTGGGAGCTTGGATGTCTGGGGACATGAAAGAACATCTTAGTGGACACATATATAAGTTATTCATGCCTCTAGAAATGCCTTCTTAATTAATACATTGAAAGTAATTCTCCTTTGAGGGGTTTTTGCTTGTCATAGTTTCACTCACTGGCATGCCCAGGTTTTTTTTTTTTTTTTTTTTTTTTTTTTTTTTCCAGTGGGGGGGGTGTTAAGCAATGTGCCACAAACCCTTCACATGTAACATAAGTTGGAGTACTCCTCTGCTGGAACAACCGTGCTCTTTATAGCAGAGCTGTGTCTGCATCTGAGATATGCAGAGCCAAGTGTATTATTAGAGTGAACATCACTGGGGCTGTAATTGTACACTGCTCCCCTTGGCAACCACAGCCAACAGCACATCAAACAGAAGGCTGATACTTTCTTTTAATAATAATTAAAAAAAAAAACAAAAATGATGAAATGAACATCCCGACACAGAGCAGCAGAGCCCGCTGGCCTGCTGCCAGAGCCAGTGCCTGGTACATCCCTGCACATGGATCTGCCTTGGTGCCAGAGGAGAAGGTTCTGCTGGATCCCTGTGGCTTGCCTTGCTGCGTGCCCTGTTGGATACCCCGTGGCATGCCCTAATGTATATCCCATTTCACACCCTAATGCATACTCTAAGGCACACTGCATTTGATACGTCACAGGATACTCTGTGGCATACCCTAATGCGTCCCAAAATTTACACCCTAATGCATACTCAGTGCTGTACCTTAGTGCATATCCTGTTGGATGCCCTGTGGCATTCCCTGGTGAATATCTTGTGGTACAGCCTAATGCACTTCCCATGGCATATCCTATGGTACATCCTAAACACACCTTATTACTTAGCCTAATGCACTTCCCATGGTGCATCCTATGGTACATCCTAAAATATACCCTACTACATACCCTAATCTACTTCCCATGGTGTATCCTGTGGTACATCCTAATGCACACCCTATTGCATACCATAATACATTCCCTATGGCATACCCTAGTGCATACCCTATAGTATATGCTAAAGCTTTCCTTATGGTATATCCTAATGCTTTCCCTAATACACATCCTATTGCACACCCAAATGCACACCTTATGATTTACCTTACTGTATATCCTGTTGGATACCCTGTGGCATGCCCTAATTCATACTCCTCATGCATTCTCAGTGGCATACCCTAATGAAAATACCCCGTTGCCCACCCTAATGCTCCCTTGTTGCACACCCAAATGCATACCCTATGGTTTGCTGTATTGCCTGCACTGTTGCACATCCTGATACATTCCCAATGGCAAATCCAGTCACACACCCACAAAGGGTTTCTTCATCCTCTTACCACAACCTCTTGATGCCCCCAGAAATGGCCCTTTGTTGGTTCAGTGCTGTGCTTGGGTCTGGATGTAGAAACTTCATAGAAACACAGAACATCCTGAGCCAGAAGGGACCCACAAGGATCACGAACTCCAACCCTGCACAGGCACCTCAATGACCCCTGAGAATGTTGTCCAAACATTCCTGGAGCTCTGGCAGCCTCTGACAGCCATACCCATTCCTGGGGAGCCTGGTCAGTGCCCCACCACGCTCCGGGGGAAGAGCCTTTTCCTCTCATCCAACCTAACCCTCCCTGGCACTGCTCCAGCCATTCCCAGTGTCCTGTCCCTGGTCACACAGGGCAGAGATCAGTGCCTGACCCTTCTCTGCACATTACAAGGCGGTTGTAACTGCATTGAGTCTCCCCTCAGTTTCTTCTCCAGGATGAACAAACCAAGTGCCCTCAGCCCCTCTTTGCATGGCTTCCCCTCCAGACCCTTCCCCTCTAGACCCTTGAGATGAATACTGGGGTTTTGGCAGAGGTTTCACTTCAGTCTCAGTGGCCTTGGTTGGGTTTGAGATGATTGGTGTTACCATTTATAGAGGGGCTCAACCAGGAAGATGGCCAAAAATCCATTTCTGCCATCCCAGGTGGGGGATGGAAGAGGAGAATTTAGGTTGAGGCATTTCTTAGGATGTAGGCATTGTGGCATGAGGTACTGGAGAACTGACTGATTGCCTCTAGTAAATGTGGGTGCATTGTGAAGTGTTTGCCAAGCAGAGCGTGAGGATTTAAGAGGAATGAGCTGAAGTTCTTCCTGTCCTGTAGCCTTTTTAGTCTGAGCAAACGACGTCCCAGTCACAGCAGCCCTTTCAGACACTGGCTGGTTACTGTGGGAACTGGGACATGGAAGTTGGTTGGAATCGATGATCTTGGAAGTCTTTCCCAACCCTAATGGTTCTATGATGATTTGTGTTATTCTAAGTAATACATTAATGGTTAATGCTGAAAGGCAGACATTTTTTTCTTTTCTCAACATGATTATTGGTGAGGAACAGTTTGTGGTTTGGCAGAAGTGGAGGCAGGAATATCCAAATGTGGCTGGAGAGTATCTGACCTGTACACCAGATACCATGTCCAGCACTGACTGCAAAAACCCATCAGTCCTCTTTCTCTGGCTGTTTTTAATATAATTAAATTACAGATGGTCCAATCTGTGCACATAAATCAGAGTGGTACCACTTGTCTCTGGAGGGGCATTGCCCAGCAGACATCAGAGTGTTGCTTCACTGAGAGGTGGGGGGAAAGGTCCCAATGCCCCTGGAGCAGATCCTAAAGCCGTACAAGTTGTGCTCATGTGCCACAGAGCAGCACTACATCCATCTCTAAAATCTGTGCATGAGCCAACATTGCAGCCTTTGGTTTCTCCTCCAGAGGAGTTTGATGAGCTCTTCCCCCAGTGAGGCAGAGATTCAGTGGGAAAAACCTCCTTGGCTTGAGGTGCTCTCCATGGCTGTCTGTGCAGATGAGGAACATCTTGGTGGTGAACCTCAGAATGGATGCCAGCTCCTCAGAAGCCCAGCACAAGCACAGAAATAGCAAATGATGCTGCCTTTGCGTAGACACCTTCATTAAGGGGTTTTCAGAAACTTGTAGAGCTTGGAAACCTTTCTTCCCTTACATTTCTGATATTGATAACCATCAAACCATCCTGCTTTTGTAAATCACTGTGGGACTCCCACAGCAAAAACTTTGAGTAGCTTTGAAGAGATTTATTTTCTATACGCCCAGGCAATTCAAAGGCAGTTCTAAATCCATGCACACTCATATATCTGTGCAGTGCTTGAAGGGGCACAGGGAATGCAGCCCCGTGGGTGGCTCTGAGGAGCATCCCCAGTTGCTGCATCCTCCTGCTCTCAAGCACAGAGAAAAATAGTGGAAAGGAGACACATTCCCTACTTTTTTTGCCCACGCTTGTGTGGGCAAAAAAGGAGACATTCTCCAATTTTTTGCAGTGCATTTACTATTTTATTTTTATTATTTATTGTACCATTTTTATCACTTGATTCTTGTATTCAATTACTTCTTATTTTGCTCATATGTCAATATATATGCTTATTGCATAAATATTAATTATGTATGTTTTTATATTTGTATGTTTGTTTTTATATATTTATGGTTTTTTATATATTTGCTAATGGCACATATTAGCATTATATAATTTACAATGTTAGTAACTTTTTTTTTTTTTTTTTAATTCTGAGTTTGGTTTGTTTTGGGGTTTTTTTTTCCCCTTCTTTTGCATAGTCATCCGGAGCCAAACACACCCCGTGCAAGTGTCGGCAGCAGGCAGGAGAGGGAGCCCGGGGAGCGGGCTGGCAGTCTGCCTGTGCCGGCAGGTGAAGAACAGGGCTGGTGTTTTGAGCTTGCCACTTCTCCCAAGCGGAACGGTGACTGTAGGAACCACCCAGCTCCTCTGCATCCCTTCCATGACAAAGGGAACGTGGTGGGGGCCAGGGGGCACTGGACAGCACCTCCCTGCAGGGCCGTGGTGAGGTGAGGGAGGGGTTAATGGAACCCAAGACAGGTTTAGAACGAAGTGCAGAAAAAGGGACAGTTTTGCACTGATAGGAAGGGGAGGATGAGAGCAGGAGCTGTGCCACACAAGCATTAGGAACTGGGGATAGTTGATCCAGATCCTAAATTAAACGAGCAGTGGGTTTGCACTGCACATCAGTGCTCAGTGTGAGCCCAGGGGTGGGTTTTGGGGAACGTGTTGAGTTGCAGCTGGAGGTGGCCACAAGGCCACTGATGCAGCAGGAGTGTCACAGGGGATGAGAAGGGGATTGTCCCCACTGCTGTGCAGGTCTCTGGAGTCTGGAATCTGCCCAGTACAGCCATGCTCATGACTCTGCACAGGAAAGGTGTTTGGTTTAGCCTAGCAGTGCATGGTGCAGTTGAGAGTTTGGTGGGAAGCAGGATTAATTTTCTAAAAAGAAAAAATCCCTTCCAGTTTAAAGACTGGCATATCTGGCATATTTGATTTTAATTCAATGTGCTGGTAAGGTTTTATACCTTATACTTTGCAGTGCTTGGATGTGTTGTGCAAAAATATCCATCACTTTTAGTCCATAAATTTATGTGTGGCTGCTTCTTTTCACCTTGGAGGGGCCAAGATTTCAAAGCTACAGTGGGGACCAGCTCATGCTCCAGCACATGATGGGGATGGTACTTAGTGTCTCATTGTCTCTCCAGGCACTGGGTGCTCTGGACATCTCCCAGTGATGGTGAGACCCAGCAGAGGCTCCATCCTATTGCTTTTGTGTGTTGGTGGTGAAGAGTTCAGCTGAGTTCAGAGCAGGGAGTTGGGGTGTGGGACCCGTGGTGGATTCCAGTGTGGAGCAGAGGCTGTTCTGGGCTCTAGGTGGAGACTGCAGACTGCTCAGCCTGCCTGCAGCCCGGGGACAGAGACAGGCAGCAGCCTTCTGCTGGGGTGGGCTCCTGGCTGCCCCCAGCCATTGCTGGTGGGTGAGGATCCTGGGGGTCCTGGTAAAAAAGCAGAAATTTAAAAAAAAAAAATCAAAATCCATGTATCCATTGATGAGAGGTGAGGAAAAGCAGGCAGACACTTCAGTGTTGAGACCTCTCCAGATCGGGCTGAACTGGCATCGAGCTCCTGCTTGCTTGTTTACTCCCAAAAGGCTCAAACCCATGGGATGTAGGAGTATGTTCCTGTCAGCCCAGGGGCTCAGCTGGCCCATGGCAGCCTCCCCACAGGCCATCTGCTCCTGCCTGCTCCAGCCCAAATCCAGGTCAGGCTGCTGCAGCCACCCCAAGGAGGGGATTTGGGGCTGCTGTGGGATTGGAGGATGCCTCCTCCCCATTAGCACAGACACCCTGCTCTGCCCAGCCCTGCTCTCAGCTGATTCCCTTCATCTCACCTGGGGACAGGAGTTTTGGAGGCTCATTGGGTCCCTGTGAGGCATCACCCTACCTGGGACTCACCCCACAAACCCCACACCCCCCAGTCATTTTGTCAGGGAATGAAGCATCCTGCACCTGTGGAGAAGCAGGTGCCAGGGACCTCCTGTGCCAAGACCAGGGCAGGCGGATATGCCAACATCAGGCCAAAGATGGGATTTGGTTAGAAGGATGCTGGAGAGGGAAGCACCTCGTTTTCTCCGCAAAGAAGGAGGAAAATGAGGTAACATAAACTTTGCCCATCCCTGGCTTTACTTGGATGGGGACCCATGGCATACAGAGGGTGGTCTTGGGCTCACCAGCAGGAAATCTCTTGTTTGAAGGTTTTCTAGCTGAGTCACAAGTTTCTGTACCAGATTCAGTTTCCAGCCAAGTGAGCATGACTGCTGTGGTGGCACCCAGAGTGATGGTCCCATGGGACCTGCAGCTTGAGCACCCTCAGCATCCTCCAGGCAAGCTTAGGCTCAGGGTTTTTTATTGCTGGGTGTTTTGGTGTATAGCTATTTGTCAGAATCTAGATTTGGAGAATGAGTGCTTCCAACAAAGTTCGCATCCCCTTTACCTCCCCTGTAGTGTTCATTTTGCACAAGATGGATCAAGATGGTGTTTAAGGCCCTTTCCAAACCATTCTGTGATTGCACTTTCAGTCCAGGAGCAGCAGGAACTGAAAGTGAGGACAGCAACAGCAAAGTGTCCATCTGCTAAGGAGACAGTTTCAGGATGGAGAAACAAAACCTTTCCATTTCTGCTTTGTTTTGAGTAAGGTGTGTTTCCTTGCACCTCTAGTATTCCATCCCATGCCATCCAGTGGTCTCACACAGTGATGCTCGAAGTCTGCCAACATGTAGCAAAATGCAACATGGTAATCGTGGACATCCATTTAGAGATACAAAGGATGGAGGAATTGAGTTGTTTCCAGGTTGATGTTTTCTGCAGTCTTTAATCTTTCTGTTATCTTAGCTTTCCCAGCATGGATAGGCAGCTTCAGAGGCATTGTAGGGTGCTCCATACCTATATGCTGCAGGGGGATAAGCAAAAAATATTAATGCATCTTTCACATCCACTAAAAAAAAAATAAAAACCAGCCAAATACAATATTTCTTACAGCAAAAGCTCCCTGGCTACATAGAATTTGTAAATATTAGCCTCTGAGAAAGATTTTCTGAGCTCCTTTGTGTAAATAACATTTTTTTAGCAGACTGGTACTTCACCTCCAGGTCTCCATTTTCAAGTGGTCGCTCATCCCCCCATTCCAGGGCTGCATTTCCAGCAGGGAGATCCTGCACTGGTACACGATGCCCATGGGGTGCCTGGTGGTGGGAGAGACGTGGTGAAAAGCAGATGGAGGAGATAAGAAGGGTGACAGCCCCTTTGCTCTCCAGCATGTTTGCTCAGCAATGCTGAGTGCTGGGCCAGAGCCACCATCTCCCTGCAGACTAAACAGTTGCAGTGTTTTCTCTCCCATGACCGAAAGAATTTAGTAAAGGGTCCCGGTATGAAACTTTACACGAACTCTGGGTGCCACGAATATCTCTGGCTGGGAGTCTTTTAACTCATCCAGTTCCTTGATCATCCGTGCAGTTCGGTCCCAGGGCAGATGAAAGGGAGACCCATCCCACCCTGGATCTGGCCAGCTGCCTGCAGGACCCCCCATGCTCTCCCACCCACTGAGTGCTTGTGCCTCCATCTTTCTGAGGTCCTTTCTGCTTTCCTTTAAAGGAGAGAGCCAAGAACTCTGCTGATAATGGAGCTCTGGAGTCCTCCAGTTCAGGAAAGACATGGACTTGTTAGATTGGGACCACGGGAGGACTCTCCCAAGGCTGGAGCCCCTCTGCTCTGGAGCCAGCCTGGCAGAGCTGGGGCTGTTCCCCTGCACAAGAGAAGCTCCAGGGAGAGCTCAGAGCCCCTGCCAGGGCCTCAAGGGGCTCCAGGAGAGCTGCAGAGGGACTGGGGACAAGGCAGGCAGGGACAGCACACAGGGAATGGCTCCCAGTGCCAGAGGGCAGGGACAGATGGGATATTGGGAATTAGGAATTGCTGGCTGGGAGGGTGGGCAGGCCCTGGCACAGGGTGCCCAGAGCAGCTGTGGCTGTCCCTGGATCCCTGGAAGTGTCCAGGCTGGACAGGGCTTAGGGCAACCTGGGGCAGTGGAAGGTGGCAGATGGGTTGGAACTAGATAACCTTTAAAAGTCCTTTCAAGCTCTGACTCTATAATGTCTCATGCCCCTTGGACCTGTTTGGAGCCATCCGTGTGCACCAATATCCATCTGAAGATTGTTCACTTCCCTGTGCTACCCAGCTCAGGGATGTCCACTTCAGGGAGAGGTTTTGGGGAGGGGAGAAGCCCCTAAGGCTTTGTTCGTCCTTTGGTCCTGGCTTGCAGAGAAGCAGAGACCAAGCCTCAGTGTCTTGCCCATCTCAGCATGATGTGGTCCCAGTTCCACCTCATGGTGAACACCACCAAGAGGGCACTTCCTAGGAGGGCCTTAGCATCCCACAGAACATCCTGCTGCCAGCTACCAGGCACCCAGGAAAATCCCTCCGTGCATTGAACTGATGTGAGCCAGGAGTGCCTGTGCAGCAAAGCTCCTGATGTCAAACAGGATTAGCTGCCTGCCTCTCCCTGCCCAGTTTCATTCATTCACGGGCAAGCTGGCCTTTCAATGGAAACAGCTTCATTTCCAGTGCAAGTGGAATTCCTCCAGCCCTGGTGCCTGGAGCACCTTCCTCCACAGTCAGTTTTCCTCATATCCTTCTTTCCAAATTTGGCCTGTCCCCATAGATCCTTCATCACCTCCACCTTATAAAGAGGACACATTGCATGTGCAGAATTTAAAATAAGTGTGCATTTTGCTGGCAAAATCCAGCTGGTCCATGATGCATTCTTCTGGGCTGCAAGGCTGGACATCTCCAGACATGGCATTTGCAAGCAGGATCCAGCTATCAGACAAAATTGGGCTGCCAGTCATCACCTCAACATGGTACTGGGAGTGAGATGAGCATTTTCTCTGGAGCAGAAATGACCTCTGAGCAGATTTGGGGATGGTGCTGGGGCTTAGACCCTGGCATATTGTGGAGAAGGGTTAGCAAACTGCCCATCAAACAATCCTCACCCATGTGAAATAGCTAAAAAATAGGATTTTGTGAGATTTCTTGAAACCATTATGCTTTTACACTGAAGTTTTGCTATGGGAAATGCAGCCCATGGGATGGGAGATTTATACTAATACATTTTTCCATGAAGTGGGGGTATCAGCACTGCTCTGGATGCTGGGATGGGCAGGGATTTGCTGTGTTTGATCCTCTCTCTTCCTACCACCTCCTTGTAATGAGGAGGGGATTGCTGGGCTAGGGGTGGGATGCTCTAGAGGACATGGATTCCTTGTCTCCTTTTGAGGGAGAGGACTCTCAGTGTCTCCAAAATTCCCAAGGCAGCCCAAGGTTTCCTGTGCACACTGTTAAAGGCAAAGGACACACTGCTGCCTCAAGATTCCCACAGTACTGGGACATTCAGGAATAAATGAATGCAGCAAGGAACTCCTGCACTGCTGCAGAAGAGCAAAGCTGCCAAGGTGGAGCTGCATGGGGTGTCTGCAGGGCTGGGTCAAACGGGCGTCCCTGCTGCTCTGATGGCAACACAGCAAGGAGATTAATGTGGGGTTTTTTGTGGTCCCTTGTCTCCTTTCCAGTGCCTCTCTGTGGGACTGAGAGGTAGGCTTGTGATTCTGAGACAGGTGATTAATTCCCCTCGTCCGTGTGTCCTGCAGATGGCAGGTCTGTCCCTCACTCACTGCATGGTCTGGCTGAGGACGGTAATGATGTTTTGCTGTCTGGGTTCATGGGATAACAGGTCTTTAAGGTGATGATAAACTGCTGTTACCCAGCTGAGCTGACACCCTGGCATGTGTTTGGGAACCCAGAAAGGTGTGAGATAGGAAGGGCAGAACTAAAAATTAAGTGATGAGGAAGACAACTCTGTCACATGGGTAGTGCTGGAGGAGGCCGTGGCAAATATCCAGGACAGAATGGTGATTGTGGTTGGTTGTGTGCAGACCAGGCTGCTGAATTCACCCTCCTGGTCCTCTCAGAGCTTCCACCCAGGCAGTGCTCTGAGATCTCTAGCAACTGCAAAGTTAACAGCAAAACTTCTGATTGCACATCCATCATTATGCTCCCACTAGGGTGATTTCAGCCTCAGCTAAATCAATAATTAACTGCTTGTACCTCTGCAGCCCCTCAAGGACCTCTCAGACATCACTGACTGAAGCCATGAGATGCCCACTTTGGGTGGGTAATTGCTGCTGATCCCAGATTTGGAGCCAGATGGAGAGGTCAGGGTGAGACCAGGGGGCAGGAGGTTCAAGTGACCACTTGTCCAGTCACCTCCAGGTGTTTGTAGACATGAGAAGTATTCACAGCTACTCTTGGCTCTGGTCATCAGCTGCCTCAGTTTCCCACACCAGGGAATGTAAAATTGATTATGTTTCTTGTCCTGGGAGTTTGCCTAGTCTCTGCTTTAGAAAAAACAGTTTTCTGACATTTTCCCCTTCGTCCCCAAATCCTTCTGAGAGGAATAAGCACTGTGTGTCTGCCTGATGTCTGCAGAATCTTTGTTGAATTGTTCTTGCTGAACTGGAAGAATTCCATATCCCTGGAACTGTTCAAGGCAGACTGACGAGGCTTGGAGCAACCTGCTCTAGTGGAAGGTGTCCCTGTCCATGACAGGAGGTTGTAAAGAGATGAGTTATAGGGCCCCTTCCAACCCAAACATCCTGTGATTCTGTGAATTGGCCAGTGACATCTAATGCAAGCTACAAATCACCCAGTGGTCAGATAAATGTGTGGTAGGTGTCTGAGGGCTGGGCGTCGCAGTCCTAGTAGCCTGGACCTTCACCCATGTGGTGCATTTCAGAGCCCTCTGTGATTAAAACCATTCACAGAGCTGTGACCATCATGAAGTCAGGTCCACACTGAAGGTCACTGGTAGGATTTCCTGCTTTTCCCAAAAGGGCCAAAACATCCTGAGAAGATATTCTCAGATATTCAAATGGTGCCAACCCAGCCTGGAGGAAGCAACATGATGAAAGCCTGTGGGAGTGAAATGCCTCACGGCTGGGTGAAGCCAGAACCTCTGCAAGGCTGGGCACAAGGTGTCATCTGTAATTTAAAAGCTTTATCTGCTTTAAATGTCAATAGCTCCTTTGTTGGAGTCATAATAATTGCCGTGATTCGCATGTCTCAGTCACACGCCCCAGAGCACTTCTCAGAGGAAGATGAGCAAATCATTCCCATTTGCTGCTGGATGGGAAATCAGGGTACAGAGGTGATTGGAGCCCACACAAGGCTGGAAACACACCTCAGTCTCCTGTGCTGCTGTTCTCCAGGTTCTGTGTGGAAGCTGTAGGCTCAAAGCAGGTTGTCCTGTCATCACCTCACTCTGCTCTGTCTTGTCTCCATGCTGGCAGCAGCGTGGGCAGGGATGTTGTGAGGGGGTCACAGTGAGGTTCTGTCCTTGGGTGCATGCAGAAAGGCCAGGAGTGGGTGGCTGGAGGAAGAGTAGAACCCATGGAAGAGCTGATGATCCCATTTCATGTCCCACCACCTCCAGCAGAGGAGTTTTTGTAGTGGTGTCCATGAAATGAGACTTTCCCAATGAAGCTGTGAGTGGTACAGAGGAACTCGGTGAGACAAATCCATGGACAGAGATGTTTGATCACTCCCTAGTGCTGTGATAGGGTTCTCCAGCACCTCCTGAGCTCCTTCCAAATGCCAGTGCTCCAAACCACTCATCTCACTGGTTTATGCTCCTCAGGAAGCAAAGCCGCACACCAGAGCCTCCTCCAAGCCAGGACCTAAATTCACACAGTTTTTAAATTCTAAGCAGGGAATATTGCAGTTGATGTTAACTGTGCAAAATGTAATTTATGGAGCCGTTTCTAGGAAGGTCTGGGAAGGAAGCAGGCAGAGGCTGTGCTTCTCCAGGACAGCAATAAGGGACAGTGGCTGTCCAAACTCTACCCACCAGTTCCCTCCTCCAACCTATTGGATTTGTCTTAGCCCTTTCCAAAAAGCCATTTAGGGTTCCAGCGTTTTGCAGAACATTGCCAGTAAGATCAACTATTTAGCACAGCCTATCTCAGCTTTTTATATAGCTCTTAGCACAGATATCTAAGCATCATATATTTCTTCTTGTGCAGTATTTCTGACTCAGTATTTCCTGCCTCCTTGACAATGTCTGAGTAAACAGCAGAGCTGCCAGAGGAAGAGCCCTGTGTTTACAGAGCAACAAGCCCAAGTGTGCTTTTTTTTTCCCCCATCAAAAGGTGGCGATGCTTAAATTAACCCTCCTTTTTATCCCTCACTAAACTTTTGCCCTCGAACCTGCTGCTACCAGAATCAGCCATGGGCCAGTGGGCCCAGATCTGGGGAAAAGTTATTTGGAACGTGTCTTAAAAAAAGTGCAGCAAACTCCCAAAGGAAGAATTTTCGGCTGCAGCTGTCTGAGCTGGAGTGAGGGCTTAGATCCGATGGCAGAATGCTGCTTCTCATCCCACCTGATTCTGCTGCCCACAAAAAATGTTAGAGGATGGATTTGCCTCCTGTTCTACAGAGTGGCCATTCCTCTTGGTTCTTTTGGCTTGGTCCTGGTCTTGGGAAGGTCTCATGTCCACTGTCATAGCCAAGTGTTGCATGAGCTGCATCTACACGGGGATGAGGAGTGGGCTTTCTCTTGGCTGCAAGACTGAACACCCCCAGGAAAAAGGCATTTTGAATTTCCACTGCTGGCAGGAGCCTCAGCCAGGCTTACAAAGGATCCAGCAGAGGATATCAGAGGTTTTGCTCAGCCCTGGGCCATCTCTGTGATGTGTGTGAGCACAGGCCGCCCTCACCTACCCATGGCAAGGCCCAGCATGATGAATGTGCTCAGCCTTCTGATTTATGCCCCAAACTTGTCCTATATGAGAGCTCTTTAGAGGTCCCCTTGGCATCCCCCCACTTCCCACATGGGTTCCTAATGAATTCTTCTCCCAAACCAGGCAGAGAAGGAAGGCCAACCCTACCTGGTATAAATACATTTTATTTTAAACTATAGGCAATGAAGGAAGGTCATCCAGTAGACACACCCAGATAATCTACAGGCCAGAGCACCCCCAAATTAGTAATACAATTCATGTTTAAAAATACAGCCAAACTGATGAAAGATAATTTGCTTACTGCCCTGACATCACCACCTAAACATGGGGCAAGCCAATCCACGGGTTATTTTTATATAACTTCGTGAGGCATTTCCAGAGCAAATAAAGTTCAGTGGGCAGGGCAGTGACCCGGCTGTCTGGTTCCAGAGCTTTTCAGCCCCCTCAAGGCTTGTCATCAGTGTGTGGAGGTCTGTGGGTCAGGGCACAGCTCCATCGGATGTGCCCCAGGCACACAGGACGTGGGGTTCGTTCTCTGCCGGACAGTTCCGCACCTCTCCCACGTCCTGGCTGTGGCTCATCCGTTTGGGTTGCACAGGTTGTCTCCTCAAACTCCCCAGGGCATTCGGGACACTGGAGTAGCACCATCCTGAGGCATGTGGATTTCTCAGGATGCTTCAGGATACCCCTGGCACTGCAAGTCCAGCTGCTGTGGAGGCTCCTACTCTGGCCTGTCCAGAAAAATTCCTCTCACTGGCAATATATTCTTCCTACTTAGTCAGAGGAATCAGTGTCACTCCCCTCCTTTTGCAGAATATGTGCAAATCACCTCCTTTTGCAAAGTTTGGCCCAACCTGGGTCCGCAAATGGAGCAAAATTATTCCCACTGCGGCATCACATTCTGTGTGGAAATGTCTGCTGTGCCTTCTGCATCCATCCCACATTCCATTCCCCTCTCCTGTCCTTCATGGGTGTCCCTCAAAGTCTGCACAAGCTTTTCTGTGACTGGAGGAGGGGGGGATCACAGACCCCTTTCTTTTACAAGGATTTTGTCCATCTGCAAAGGTGGGGCAGCGTTCATTGATGTCTCTGCATCACCCACTGGGTGCCAGAGGATGAAAAAAGGAGGGTGTGGTAGAATCCCTTCCTGCCCAGCTCCCATCCCAAGCCTGATGAGTTTGGTTTGGTTTGCTGGTTGATTTATGGAATTTCCAGGTGGTTGGTTGGTTTGATGTCTTGGTTTTTTTTTTTTTACAGAAAATACCTTTTTTTAAAAGATAACGTTGAAGAGTCAGTTTTCTTTATTGCAGGTGTGCAGAGCAGGGCATGTTTGAAGCAGGAGTGGGAAGGTGGAGAGTTTCCTGCAGTGTTTTTTATTCTTTCCCAGTAATCTGGGACTGCAGAGCCTGTGCAGTTATCCCAAGCCGCTAGGAATTTCACAGCATGCCCCAGGGATCCCAAAATACAGCACAGCTCCCCAGGTACATGAGTGTGGAGCTTCCAGGCCCAGGCAGGACAGGAGCTGCTGGAGGTCATTCGGGCTGGGAGAGGGAGGATGGGTTGGGGGCTGGAGCTGGCTGGGATGCTGATGTGGGAGACAGTGCCAGGAGATGGAGAGGAATCCAGGGAAAGCTCCAGGGTTCAAAGGAAACTTCCTGTGCACTGTATGGGTGAATGGGGCAGATGTGGGGCATGGGATACTCTAGCCTGGGTTTTTAATTTATCATTATCATTAATCATGTCTCTTTGACCTTTTTTTTTTTTTTTCATTAAATTTCAATTGAAAGCTCCAGAACAAGTAATTGGGTAACCTTGGGGTGATAACCAGAACTGGCAAATAACTCCTCATCACTGCCCAGGGATGGGCTGGTTAATGAAAGGATGAACTCTGGAAACTCCCCTGGAGAGTCTGGGGAGACCCAACAGGATTTGGCTGCGGGTTGACTTCGAAGTCGCAGACACAGTTGGGCAACTGACTTATGGAAATGGGTGTAGAGAGGAATTAGTCATCGCTGTTTGGTTAATAAGTGCCTCGGCTATTTTACAAGTCTTTTTTCCTGCATATGCAAATACACATTTTATTTTTCCTTTTGTAATGAAACATATAAATAGCTCCTGCCTTGGATCTTCTGTACATACAGTTGTGTCATGAAAATAATCATCAGTGCTTTTGCCTGGCTTTCTTTAGCAGCTGCTTCACTTAGCTTTGTTCTAAAAGGAAGATCTCCTGTGTGTCGTCCAGGGCAAGAGGGCAAACTTTGGTGTGGTGGCTTTTATATCTCCCCAGCTTTGTAGAGAGCAGCTGCAGGTCAGAGTATTTGCAGCAGTGAAGCCCTTTGTCTCAGGCAGTAGGAATAAACTGAGATGAGAAAGATAGAAGGTAATTTATTTAGTTGCTGGATTTCAAAGGTTGTGCAACCTGCACTGGAAACACATGGTGTGGAGAACGAACTTGTCCTCTTCTCCAGTATTCTTAGTGTCTATTAAATTTTAGTATCAAGGAAAGGTCACTATGAAGACAGACAACAAAAGTCATGTGAGATGTCATGCAAGAACCACTGCAGCATCTCCCAGAGCCCAGGGAAGCCTTCTTGACTCTGAGCACGATGCACTCCCTTGTGCCATCCTCTAGAAGGGTTTCTGTATGGTTTTCTATGTTGCCTTGTGCTGTTTGCCACATGTTTCCATCACATACATCCCTTGTCATATCCTGCCTTTGGACAAAGCCCTTCTTTCTCCCAGCTGGAGGTCTGATGGAGAGGCAGCTATCTCCCTGTGTGTTTCCTCCTGATGCTGACCCATAAATCACGTCACTGGGATAATCCTTAGTCATAGCAACCATCAGCTCAGGCGCAGGGTGACCTTTTAATGCCAAGCCCAGGCTGTCCTGATCTTCTGGTCGGGCAGGGAGCCAGTCTGTGCCATTATTTTGTGAGACACCAGAGAGCAGCCAGACCATTAGGATGCTCCTGGCCAGACACTGGGTCTGTTGAAGACACTGCAATGAATGGGCTGGGCAGGTCAACCTGAACCACCAAGCCCAGCATGGCCACCAGCATTTCCCCTGCATTTTGTTTGACCTCTCTGCTGCTGCTTTTTATTCAGTCCTGGTGGTGCTGGCTTCTTCCCTGCTCACCAAAAAATCAAGCCATCCAAACCCAACACAGTGGTGCATCTGGAAAAGTGACCCCCTGTATGTTGTGGGGGACAGTAGGGCGCAGGGGACAGACACCATCTCTGGTGCAAGCTGTGGCAGTTATTGCAGGAGTCGGTGATATTTCTGCAGTACCTGCTTTCTGCTGCTTTACTCTGTTGAAATTGCAGCCACCCTGCACGCGTTGAGTAATCTCCCTGCTGTTACTAAAGAGTCTGTCTGTCTGTCCTCCCCCCACCCCGAGTTTCAATCTCCTCCTAATTCCCTCTGCTGTGGTGGTGCAGCGTTGCTGATGCAGCCTCTTGTCTCTGTGCCTCTTGCAGAAGGATTTCTCCATGCGGGAGGAGCTGCAGCAGCGGGACGTGGAGCGCTGGCTGGGGTTCATCACCTTCCTCTGCGAGGTCTTCGGCACCATGAGGAGCAGCACCGGGGAGCCCTTCCGAGTCCTCGTCTGCCCCATCTATACCTGCCTCAGGGAGGTAAATGCCTTCCCACCTCATCCTTCCCTGCCAGTGAGACAAGCTGTTGGCTGCTCTGTGGAGATGCCCATGGTCTATAGTCCATGGAAAGTCTGTGTCTGCTCCATCCCTGGAAATGTCCAAGGCCAGGCTGGATGGGGTTTGGAGCAACCTGGGATAGAGGAAAGTGTCCCTGCCCATGGCAGAGTGTCAGAACTAGACAGAGGTTCTGGGATTCCATCTTTGCTTCATAATTCTTAGAGGTTCGCTCTGACAACGCCTTGTACTTCAAAAGTACTTACATCTGCAGGCATGCTTGGCTCTTCCTGCTGGTTAAAGCACAATAATTAAAGGACACATTCCCTTTGTCCGGTGGCTAGAAAGGACCAAAGCTGGAATGGCAAACCAAGCACTGGAGTTTGCAAATCCCAGTGTTATGAAAATCCCCACCTAAGCAGCTTAAACAGCTTCTTAAAGCAGGTGAAGCCACCTGAATAGATGAGACAGACTGAGGGGAGAAAGGAGGGAGAGAAAGGAAGTCCCTAATGTCTTAGACCCAACCCAGTGCAGCAGAAACCCAGCCCTGTCACCAGGGTTGGGGATTTTTCAGCACCTGATTTCCTGATGAGCTCATTGTCCAGCTCCCTATGGCTCAGAGTGGTGGCAGAAACTTAATGTTCCATAGGGGAGGAGAGGGCTTCCCTCCATTCTGTCTTAAAGGTGGTTTTGTCTCCTGCTGGTGCCTGTGGAAGACTTTCTCAGAAAAACCCTCCTTGTTGCCCAGGGTTGGAGCTGTGAATCTCAAATTGTCAGTGGTGCTTCTGTCAGGCCATAAATAACTCTCTGTAAAAAAAGTTCTCTGCTAGACCTCAGGCAAGGGAAGGATAAAGAAAGTGCTGGTGATGATTTTTTTTTACATGCATGGGAAGTTTCCTCTGAATGCAAACGCGCCATAAACATTTTGTCTGGGCGGTAATACTGTGGGCAGAGCTCACAGATGGTGACTGGAGCAGTGAGGAGTGCAGGCCCCATGATAAGGCAGACATATCCAGAGGAGGAGATGGGAGAGGGACGCTAAGAATAGCCGAACTTCCCCAAAATCTCTGCCCACAGAGGTATGTGTCACCTTCTGGGAAAGATCTTGACGTCTAGCAAAGCCCCCGTGCCCATCCGCTTCCCATCGTAATCGTGACACAGCACAGCCCTGATTCTGCCAGAGCTTTTCCCTGCCCACTCCTGTCTGCCCTCGCCGTGCTGTCACTGTCCCTCTTGTCACCCTTCTGCTCTGTGGGGACACGGTGGAGAGCTAGAGGTGTGTGGAAGGACATGAATTTCATATATCAAGGATATTTTTTGCTACAGGGCAGCTCCATAAAAAGATTCACTAATTATATCAAGATGTCATGCGTAAATTTGCTCTTAAAAATACATCTCTGTTCCTTAGCAGGACAGGTCTGTCCCTGTGGTGTTGTTTGTCACAGATGACTTTACTAGATGATCTTTAATAGCAAGATGATCTTTAGGTCCCTTCCAACCCAAGCTACTTGTGATCCTAAGAAGACTCTAAGCCTGGCTGACATGGGTGAGCCTGACCCTTCTGACACCCCTGCCCCAAAATGCTTGACTGCTCTCTCGGCACTGCTTTGACCTTGATGCACCCCTCTTCCATGGCTCTGGAATGGGTTTGCATTCTGCTGCCTTTCTTTGTCATTGCCAGCTATCCTGCTGCACAGGGCCAGCCCAGGGGAAAGGGACACCAATTTATCAGCAGTGCCAGGCTCTGGGTGGCAGATGGATGCCAGGGCCAGAGCTGGGCTGCAGACACAGCCAAGGAGGTGGGGGTGTGCTTTTCCAGCTGCACCCCAGAGAGGACAGGGACATCTGCACAGGCTGGCCCTGCTGGGTGCTCTGTGAGAGTGTGGAAAGTCCCTAACTGCACGGGGTGCTCATCCCTTGTGCTCCCCATGAACCACATGGGGTGGTGTCCCAGGAGAGGAGGGGGTGTCAACATGGCCTTTAAAGTTTGGGACTCCCACATGCCTCAGGACATGTTCACAAGGTGTAGAAGCACTCATCATGGGTTTTTCCCCCCTTCTGGTGATCAGAACATCCATCCCCAAACAGAGTCTCAACCCCTCACCCCTAATTCCTTTCATATTGAGTATTCCCCTCAAGCTTCCTCTGTGCTGCCCACAGTCCTACATAGCTCCTTCTGCCTCCATCCACCCATCCTTAAACCATAAATCATTAGCAGAGGCAAGATAACATCTTTCCCTCTGCCTGTCCTTTCAGCTCACTTGCTTTTTAGTTTCTCTTCTTTTTTTTTTTTTTTATCTTTTTCCCTTTTCCTTTATAGCTCTGGCAGACTCAGCCAAAGGTCAGCCAGGCAGTGAGCAAGAGGAAGGGAAAAATTGCCTGATGACTGAGGCAGGAATGTGTCTTCCCTTCCCCCTGCAAAGCTTCC
Organism: Taeniopygia guttata; assembly: GCF_048771995.1. Classification (NCBI taxonomy): domain Eukaryota; kingdom Metazoa; phylum Chordata; class Aves; order Passeriformes; family Estrildidae; genus Taeniopygia; species Taeniopygia guttata. Next base: position 4,268,531 of record NC_133063.1, on the reverse strand, counting down.
TCTCTCCAGCTCCTTTCCCCCAAATAAAAGCTTATTCACACCATCATTAGCTGGGTGGGAGCGGGTGAGGGTGGCCATGAGGACATCAGTGCTGGGTGGGGAGGAGCTGGGGACATGGCTGGGGCACTGAGTGACAATGCCAGCGGTATTTATCGATCACTGTGGATGGGCTGGTTTTGTGGGCTGGGGAAAGAAAAAAAATACAAGTTCATTTCAGGTGAGGCTGGAGTGATAAGTGCTGGGGTTTGCTGGCTGATCGACCCGGCGCCCATCACTGTCCTCAGGGAACAGGCAGGCCCTGTGTCAGACAAGGCAGTGAGCGTTTAACCATGGCACAGGAAATTTGGGTCAGAGCTGCCACCTCACCCAGGAGGCCTTTTGGAAACCAGAGGAGTATCTGTGTCCCTTGGCTCAAGCACAGTCCAGCCAAATTCCCACTCCAAGGATCTCTTCTGCATCCTTCTCCATCACTGAGCTTGAAATGGGGGGGAGAAGGAAGGGACTGCCAACACATCCAACACTGTGATGACATCTCCCAGGAGCAGAATCCCTACCAAAGGAAAAAGTTTCATTTACATAACTGTTTTGAGGAGTATGGGGTGAGGTTTGTGCAGGCTGAGAGTGTGTCCTCACAGCGAGATCTGGTGAGGTCAGCGTTGGGATTTTAGGCAAAGAGAGAGTTTGCCAAGGGAAGTAAAAGGTGAGTCCAGCTCTCATTAAAATGGTTTAATGGAGCACAGTGAATTTGGACAGTAGTTGGACTAAGATACATGCAGTGGAACAGTGCCTATTTTAGGTTGGAGAAGGGCAATGGATACCCAAGGTTGGCCCAAAGATCAGACCTGGAGACAACTGGGGAAAGGAGGGAGAGCCCTTTGCAGATAAGAACGAGAGGACTATTGCAGCCCTCAGATCTGGGGAGCCTGGGAAAAGAATAACAAAGCAGAGATGTTAAATAGAAATAAAAGCGCTTTCCTCCTATTCTTCCCTCAGAGCTTCGGGGAATCGAGGGCGAGCTGGAAAAGGGCATTGTTCCTGGGATAAAGGCTTTCCCCAGGGATGGTTATGCTGCAGCCAGGGCACTGTGGGTTTGACCCTTGCCTGCTTCCAGACCTGGCTGTTCTCACTTGGGAATAGTGGTGGCATCTTGCAGGACCACATTCTTCCATGGGCCTTTTATCTGCTGAAAACACTTTTAGCACTATTAGGAAGTGGTTCTGTCTCTTGTGCATGATGGTCCTAAGCAAGAGTGATGTCCCACTCTCTCCTTTCAGCCCTTTAAGTCCTCTTGACTATGGCCTCACTTTATTTCACAAAACCACTCTAAATTTGTCCCTGAACATCTCCCTCCAGGATATGAGAAGTGAACATGCTGACTTCTTTCCTGCTCCAAAGCCTCTGCCCCATGTCCAAATACCAAGGACCATGCTGAGCCATGCTGCCACAATGCTTCATGTTGCATGTCCCCCAAAACTGACTAAAACCAAGAGAAGAACCAAGGGACTTTGGTTCTTGCAGCCTGGCCATGTTTCTTCTTTTTTGTGGCCTTTGGCAGAGTCAACAAAATAGAGAAAATGGGTGGTTTAGACAAGGGAGAGCAGCAAATGTCAGTTGAACCATCAGAGCCTGTGCACAGTGCAAGAAGTGCCCCGTGGCTACTGAAGACGTGGAGATAATAAATAATATTATTTGCCATCTATTGTTCACTGATTGTCACCACTTTTGCCTTCCCTAGCTTTTCCCTAAGCACGGCTGGAGCTGGTTGTCCCTCATCCAGCTCTGTGCTCCCATGTCTGTGTGTGAGGCAGCTCAGTGCCCTCCCAGTTCCATCCCCTGATGCTACTGGGGACGGGAAACATTAGGACTGGATCCTGAGGGCCCCAGCCCAATTTTAGGTGACATCTGAGGTCTGCAGGGAAGGAGGGATCACAGCTGTTGATGGGTGTTCCTGGTAGGTTTGCCTCCTGTCTCATCCTCAGTGGTTGTTGTTGGGACACCAACCCAGGAGGTGCCCCTGGGGCTGGGAGGTGCCACATCCCTGCCAGCCCCCTGCCAGGAGCAGCCACTTCCAGCCCAGGTATTGGTGCCAAGTGCTGCTTTGGATGCATTTGTTTGTTCTTACAATGCCATTTAGCAGCCAGGCAAACTGAGCAGTTGCCTATGGCAGCAGAGCAGAGAGGTGGAAGAACTGGCTCTGGGGACTCAGGCTCAAGGTGGTGCCATGTGGCAATAATGGCACCGTGATCCCTCGAGGCACCTCACAGAGGGCAGGGAACACAGGGAGGGCTCTGCCCCCTCTCACTCCCCACAGTAACCCTATCCCACTCCTTACCCACATCACTGTGCTCTTCTCCTGCACAGGGCTGATCTTTTGTTGGAAGTTTTGGGTTTCCTCCTGACATTTTGCTACCCCGCTGAGATCCCTCTCATTGGCAGCTCCTTGAATACATTTCAGTACATCCCAAACTTGCTGTCAACTTTCAAACTCCATGAGATTACGCTCTTTGCCTGCTCTAGGTCACGGATTAGGATGCTAAATAGGGCAGGTCCTGGGATAACAGCTTGGTAGTTGTTACCATTCCTGGCCTTCAGGCAGAGTTGGGTTGGAACCCAATGGCTATAACACTCTGAGCCCAACCATCCAACCCATTTTTTTACCCATCTGGTTGTCCTGGCTTGGATACAAAGGGACTGGATATCAGGGGTGACAGGGAGCTGCCTTGGCACCATCCCACTCTGAGCCTTCGACAGGGCTGTTGGGGCAGGTTCAGAGCAAGCCCCAGGAAGCAGCTCATCGCAGAAAGGCTAATTAAACTGCAAAACTTTGCGCAGGAGGCAGCAGGACCAATTCACAGAGATCCCTCCAGCTTGAGGGGGTTATTGCTTCTGAGGCTGTGTACCCCAGGGGTATCCATCCTCTTTAGAGGGATGCAGTCCTTGACCTGGCCCAAGACAGATAATTTTAGGGTGTTAATACCAGCCCTGGGGACGGAGGGCAGCTCCCAGGCGCTGTG